>NC_052506.1:40886665-40958706 GCF_014356525.2 Nilaparvata lugens
TTCTTGGAATTATAACTTAGACACTATTTTGTTCCACAACTGTCGATTTCTTGCAGTGGTTGCCCATGCGTGTCCTACCCTTTGACATAGCTCGTCCCTCCATCGGGTTGGTGGCCGTCCTCTGCTCCTGGTCCTGTCCCTCGGCACCCACTCAGTGCAAGTCCTGGTCCACCGGTTTTCGTCCATTCTCGCGACGTGGCCCGCCCACTTTCACTTCAATATGTGCGCCTCTCGTTGTAGGTATTTGACGCGCACTCTTCTCAATATATCAGTGTTTCTTGAACGTACACTCAGCCGCATGCGAAGAATGCTACGCAGTATTTTCGTTTGTGTGGTCTCCAACCTCCTGTCCAAGTACTCTGTGAGCGCCCATGTTTGCGAGCCATACAATATCGTCGGATAGACACACATGGATAGCGCTTTTCCTTTCAAATTATTTGAGTAATTGCCCTTGAAGATGCGTTTCAGTGCCCAATATTTCTTCCACCCTTTATCAATTCTGTGCTTGATTTCTTTCACAGATCTGTTGACAAACGATATAACCTGGCCCAGATATTCGTAGTCTTCCACATAATCAAGAATTCCACAGTCGATTTCTACCCTTATTTTTTCGGAATTTGTCATTAATCTGGTCTTCTGAGCATTCAAGTGGAGGCCAATCGTTTTGCTAGCCTTCAGCAGTTCCTTCATCATCTCTTCCATTTGCTCGGCGCTCTCTGCCACAACCATCACATCATCTGCAAATCTAAGATTTGATAGTTTTTTCCCATCATTCTGAGGCCCTTATCCTCCCACTCCAGCCTTCGAAAAATGTAATCCAAGCAGCAGTTGAATAATATTGGGGAGAGTGGGCAGCCCTGTTTCAATCCTTTCTCAATTTTTATGCTCTTTCCTTTTCTCTCCAGCTCCACATAGATTTCTGTATTATCATATAGACTTTTAATCACGTCAATGTACATTCTGTCTATGCCAGCTTCTTCGAGGGCATCCCACATCCTGCAATGACTCACACTGTCGAATGCTTTTTGGTAATCCACTAGACATAGGTAGAGCGGTATGTTATATTCCATCGATTTTTCTATTATCTGATTTGCAGCTTGAAGGTGATCTATTGTAGAATATCCTGGCCTGAATCCTGCTTGCTCAGTGGGGTGATTTTCATAAACTTTGTTCAGTAATCTATTTTTAATTATGGAAGCGAATAGCTTATACAGCACTGAGGGGAGAGTGATTGGTCTATAATTCTCAACATCCAGTCTTGAACCTTTCTTGAATATCATAATCACTTTATTTCTCTTCCATGCTAGAGGTATTGTTTTTTCTCTCAAGATTTTGTTGAATAAAAGTTTTAGCGGCTTCAATAGTTTTTCAAGTCCTGTAATCACTGCTTCGCCTGTGATTCCATCATCTCCAGGAGCTTTACCTTTCTTAAGACTTTTAATAGCATTGAATATTTCTGCCTCTAATATTTCCGCTGCTTCAAAATCGAATTCAGTCGCTTGTTGATTTTCTCGTATAGCCCATCTTTCGTCTCCATTGTCCTTCTTGTATAAATTCTCATAAAATACTGATATATGGTTTATAATTCGACTTCTTTCTGTCGCAATCCCACCTTCTGTATTCAATTTGGCAATCCATTTTTTTCTAGTACTGCTGAGCTCTTGATTGATCTTTTTAGTTGACCCTGTTGTCAGCATTATTGAATTTATTACATTTTCTTCGTATTCTTTTGTCTCTTTCCTAATTCTTGCTCGTACTTCTTTTCTGAGATTTTTGTGCTCCTCCTTCTCCTCGTCTGTCTTCTCAACAATTCTATTCAATCTCTCACGTTCTTCAATCAAATTCATTGTTTCAGTTGAGATTTTCTTGCTTCTTCTTTCCCCTCTCTGTACTCTTTCCAATCTGTTGGAAGCTATTCGAATCGAATGTACAAGTCCGGTATATATTTCTTCAATACTATTGTTTTGGGTTATATGTAGTTTTCTAATTTCTTCTGCTAAATTTTCAACATATCTTCCACTGTTTGTCTCCTCTATTCTCGTTCTTCTTTGTTTGATGAAAAACCTTCTTTTATGTAGCTTCATTTCACTCATCAGCATTCTGTGGTCAGAGTCGTACTTGAATGTTTTCATTACGGCTAGGTGTTGTACAGTGTTGTTCCTCTGCTCCACCATAAAGTAGTCGATCTCATGCAAGCCTCCAATTGGGGATTTCCATGTCCACTTGTCTTCAATACTTCCTCTAAATAGCATATTTACAATCTTGAGATTATTGCTTAGGGCAAAATCCAGTAGCATTTCGCCTCTTTCATTTCCAATACTAGCTTCCCCCATCTCAGCGCTCCTTGCAATCTTTGCGTTGAAATCTCCCATCACTATTAGTCTTTCTCCTGCTCGTTTTTGTATCATTATACCTTCTAGTCTCTCGTAAAAAAGTTCTATTTCTTCCTCATTACTGTCGGATGTTGGTGCATGTACTTGTATTATCATTAGCTTATTGTTTCCAATTGATATTTTTATGAACGCAATTCTGTCTGATATGGGTTTAAATTCGGTGATCTTATTTTTGTGTTGTTTATTCACAAAAAAGCCAACTCCTCTGTTCCCTCTTGTGGCTGCTGAGTGACAGAAGATATGCCCACTATTTCGCTCTACTACTTCTTCGTAGCTTCTCCTGATTTCAGCTAAGCCTAAAACATCCCATTCGATCTCCTTCATTGCTAGCTCAAGCTCCATAATTTTATCTTCTCCTAGGACAGACCTTGCATTAAATGTGCCTATGTGTATAAGTTTTCCATTTCTAGTTGAACTATTCTTGTTTAATTCCTGAATGAATCCGGTCCTGTGTATTCTTAGTTTTTGCTATGTCTGATTATTTACAGTTTTTTGACATTCCTCTTTTCTTTCTTCTGGTCTCTCAATCAGCTGTTTGTTTTGATGAGTGGATTTTTGCTCATTCACCTTGCTCGCTTCTTCACACGCATTGCTGTGCTTGGTGAGGAAACTCTCTATGCTTCTATTACCTTCCACCCTTCTCCCATTCCTCCCAGACTGCTTTCCATGGCGACTTTTGCTTTCCTCTTCCTGATTCCTGATTCATTTTTATAGCGTCTATCATCTTGGAGCCTTCTCTTCTCTCTCAGTATAATTCTTTTTATTGTAATTGAATTCAATTTCACTAACACAGGTGCTCTTTCTTTACTCTTATTTCTTTTCCATAACTCTTTGATATAGTTACCATTTATTTCAGGGACTAGGAACTTGAGAACGTTCATGATCTGATCATTCATTTCAAAATAGCTTCTACTCTGAACTCCATAGATAAGTAAATTAAACTTCCGCTCACTCTCCTCTACAATCTTTACTTTTTCTGCATAGTTTTGTTTCAAGGTATTTATATCTGATTTTATTCCCTCTATTTCATCTTCAAAACGAGAATTCATTGCATCCACTTTGTTGTCTAATGAATCAAGCTTCTCTAATTTATCCAGAATCCTATCCAATTTCTCCTCTATTTGTGACATATTGTACTCTAGGATGTTAGAATGGTTATATTTTGAATGAAAATATGCTGTTCGATTTTGAAATTCGTCCTAAGGATGGAAGCGCCTTTAATATTCTTTCGTATTTCCCTGTCATTGATCATCTGGTACTTTTTCGGTTTTCATGATTTCTGCAGGTAGTTCAAAGTCCAACTTGCGATCCACCTGTGTTGGAGGTCTCTGCTTTGGCTTCTTCTTTCTAACCTACAATAGTTCAACTTCCATTTTCCAATGTCCAAAGCTCATCACAGATTGTAATTTACACAAAACAAATTTGATAGCTTGTCACTGTTAGTCTTTAAATTGTTGAATTGGTAACTTTTAACGACACTATTAGAATTTTAAACTGTTTGATTTGAAATTTCACTTGAGCACGATCTCACTAAAGTTTCTCACAGCAGTCAAGGCTGCCAACCGTAGAATAAGGTATGAAGACTAAATAATAATAAATTAATCATATAAATCAATACATATCCATTTTTATGAGTAGAATAAGACAAATTTTTTTATCTCTTTTCAAAACATATAGAAAAAACATTTCTGTACTAACCTTTTTTATACAATTGAAGATCAAAACGGCAGTGGTGTGTCCTAGGATACTTTCTCATAAAGAGAAGTGTGTGGCTGTGTGCTGAAACGCTAGGTCCTAGAACTGAACAGGGGGGAGATATGTCTTCTATATTTCTTGACTGAACATTGATGGTCCTCTCACTATTGTGAACACTATATATACACTCCAGAGTGGGTTTGAGGCCTTCTGATTTATTTTCATTTATTTTTGATTTTTTGTTATTAATTTTTTTTTTGTTATTATTTTTCTTCTAAGTTTTTTTCTTCTTTTCTCTAAGTTTTTTCACTAATTTTTTTTCCAAGTTTTTTTTCTCTGAGTTTGAAGTTTTGTTTGACCTTTACCTTGACCTTGACCTTGACCTTTTGACCTTGAGGTTAGGTTAGGTTAGTTGGGTTAGGTTAGGTTGGGTTGAAATTTCTTTCCTAAGTTAGGTTAGGTTGGGTGGAGAATTCTGGTGCAGTGTGCTAGAGTCGCCATTTCTTTACTACTGTTGTTTATCAAAAACTTATATGCATGTCATTTATCTATTAAGAAAGGTCCTTATTGTGGTGCTCCAAAATACTTTAATCTCTTCCTGTTTAAAGTAGCAATTTTTTGAGCTACAAACTGGTTTACGTTACTGCACCTCAATTCAATCTCAATTTTTGAAGCATTCAGATTTTCCTCCAGGATCCGGTGTTTGAACATTTCTAGAACAGTTCAAAGTATACAATCTTCACAAATAAGGATTTTATTTCCTGAATTAATCTGATATCAAATTTATTTAATAACCTAAAAATGTATTTGAATATTCATGACTCTCCCTCTCATGAAAGGAAAGTCCAAGATAACACAAGAGCGTTTTTTTTTTAATGTGAAAATTATGTCCTCACAGTTTTACATTATAACGTCATATTCTGGTGGAAAAGTCGAGAAAATCCCATTTTTTTCACGTGAAAAAAGTGGAAATGTTCCAACTTTTCACTTGAAAAATATGTGAAACTGAAACTTGAAAATAAGGTTTTTTTTTGTTTCCACATTTTCACATTATACTGAACATGTATACTGAACTCTCAGAAAAGAACATGAATAAAACGGGTCTTTCTACATTTCTTGTCCCACATTTGGTCATTTCTTTCGCATGAAAATTTCCAAAAATTCACATGAAAAAGATGGAGAAGGATTACCTTAATTATTCTGAATGAATAACCTTTTCAATTCTTTATTTTTACATTGAAAAACTATAAATCTTATAAAACTTTTGAATAACCACAATATAATGTGAAGTAGATTCTCTACCCTAACTTTACAATAATTTTACACAAAACTGAATAAAAATTAAATTCAACTATAAAGTCAAAGACAAATGGATTTATCCTAGTAAGTGATATATGCAATCTCAATCTAACAGCTAGACACTAATAATTACAATAATCTGGTGTGGTGCACTCACACAACTTTCCTTGCTGTTATGAAAATTGATCACCTGACGCTAGTGTTCACGTGCATCTCAAATCTTCTATGCAGAGTATGCATAAGATCTAAGCCAGCTGGTGACAGGACTATAACGCTGGAGACACACGATGTCTGCTATCTCTTCATAGTGAATGATTTAATAGAATCAACAGTTGCCAACAGTTTGCAATCGAAATAATAACATTTTCTCGAATTTCGAGCTTATTTTAAATTTTAGGTGAAAATGTTACAAAACATTAATTGTAGAGATTTTCATGCTCGATCTTTTCCATTTGGAATTTTTTGTTTAAATTGTATCTGAAGCCTGATAATTGGAAATCTAAAATCAAACTCTACCTAGATGGGGCGGAGCTCCTGAAATTTCTACAGATATGGGACTTGTGGCAGTTGATAGAGCTTAACAAGGACTATTTTAGGTATAAATGTGATCAAAATTGTTGAAGCTATTTTCGAGAAAATCGCGAAAAACCCTTTTTTTGACAACATTTTCGCCATTTTAGCCGCCATCTTGGATTGCATTTGATCGAAATCGCACACTCCGCCGTCGTACCGCCCTTGTTTCTCCATCGAACAACAGTCGCTCCGCCCCCGCAACCATCAATATAAGGGCAATCTTGTAATACTTCAAATTTCTTCAGAAGAAACAAAACGTGACATTATTTCCAAAAAAGTATAATGAAAAATAAAACAAAAGAAAATCTGATAAGAGCAATGAAAAGATTAGAGATAATCCAAAGCAGATAATTTTATTCATTTTCTAACGCAGCACCGATGATAAACTCTTCAAAATTTTCCCATAGGCTCCTTATATTCATGAGTAGAATATTAATAGTTTCATTTCCTATATTACAACTCGTTTTAAGAAATAATTCTTGTTTGAAATTGACTTTCAAATCCAATCAAAATCATCAATTTCTCACAATATTTAAATAGAAATGCAACTAGCTATAATGATATACATGAAGTCGGTATCAGAAGTCAGTATCTGGAAGGTCAGTATCTGTTGGAAAAAAACGGGATTGTAATCCTTGTATGTTATTAGACAAAGCATATAACTTCATTTATTTTCTAACGCAGCACCGATGATAAATATTGATGTATTAATTAAGGTATGTAGAAGTATGATAAATCAGGTACCAGAATACTGAGTGTAATTCATGAAAAGGTATAATTAAATCATGAAGAAATATATTTTCTTCTTCTTCTTCTTCTTCATGTAAATATGTGCCAATTTTTTTCGTGATCGGATATGGCGTATGAGAGCTCCTAATAAATATGTAAGCTAGGGGCCCAGCTCATACATTCATGCGGGCTCAGGCACAGAGAAGAAATTCTTTCTACCTGGCTCAGCTCAACACATTCTGAGCTCAATCGGTAGAACCGGTTTTTCTATTTCTTTCTCCTGTTTCTCACTCGGCTATCGGTCTGAAGGGATTCGATCATTTGCGACAAACTACAAATCTTTTCTATTAAATAGGATTCGACTATTTGCGACAAACTACAAAACTTTTCTACTTAATAGGATTCGAGCATTTGCGACGAGCTACACAATTTTTCTATCAAATGGGATTCGACTGTTTGAGAATCGGTCAGATGGGAAAATCAAATCTTCGACCTTTTGCGACAGTTGAGATTTTCGGCCAAATGGGATTACTATTAAAACTTTTTGATCATTTGGGATTCAACCATTTGGGAAAGTAAAAGTTTCAATTCTATCATTGGGATACTTCAATTTTCAAACTTTTGCGACAAAATGATAATTTTGACCAAATGGGAATCGGTCATTTGGCATGCCACTAAACTTGAACTTTCCCAAATGGTCGAACCACAAATGATCGAAAAGTTTTAATAGTAGTCCCATTTGGCCAAGAATCTCAACTGTCGCAAAAGGTCGAAGATTTGATTTTTCCATCTGACCGATTCTCAAACAGTCGAATCCCATTTGATAGAAAAATGTTGTAGTTTGTCACAAATGATCGAATCTCATCGGCTAGATGGGATTCGACCATATGGGAAAGTATACTTTTGACCTTTTAGGATTCAACTATTTGCGACAAACTACAAAACTCTTCTACCTAATGGGATTCGACCATTTGCGACAAACTACAACATTTTTCTATCAAATGGGATTCGACTGTTTGAGAATCGGTCAGATGGGAAAATCAAATCTTCAACCTTTTGCGACAGTTGAGATTTTCGGCCAAATGGGATTACTATTAAAACTTTTCGATCATTATTTGGTATTCGACCATTTGGGAAAGTACAAGTTTCAATTCTACCATTTGGGATTCTTCAATTTTCGATTTTTTGCGACAAAATAATAATTTCGACCAAATGGGAATCGGTCATTTGGCATGCCACAATAATTGAGAGTTGAAAAAATGTTTGATTTTCACTTCTTACATTTTCACTTTTTATTCACGTGAAGAAACGTGATCTTCACATCGTGTGTTAACATGGGTAATATCATTGTGAGAGCTCAGAAACCTGTCCTTATTTATATCAATGAAGATTCTATATAATCAATAAAAGCTCATTGACTGTATTTACCATGATTTCTATTTGTTTGTATTTACTTCGAATGATACCCATTTACTTTTATTGATATCACTAAAAGTTCAGTGATAACAATAGATTTTCGTTTACTGTATTTACCATTATTTCTATTGATATCCATGAGCACCTATTGATATCACTGAACGTACAGTGATATCAATAGAAGTTCATTGACTGTATTTACCGTGATGTGTATTGATATCCATGAACTCCTATTGATTTCCATGAACATGTATTGATATCCATGAGCATATATTGATATCAATAGAGTTTTTCTATCGATTTCTATGGATCTCTTCCAATAGGGTAAACACTTTGAATACTAAAATCTAATTTGAATCTCTTTTGCATATTAAATAATTATAAAATGATAATTGATCAATTATAAAACTTGTAAATATTATAAAGCCCGTGACATTTGTAAACAAACTTCACTTCACAACTAAATACTAAAAACTGATGACAACATATCATTTTCAGCTGAGTTGAGACCACACCCCACCAAATATCAGCGCCATTTTACCTAAATTTTCACACAGGCGCAGGTCCGGTATGTAGGAGGTCCTGGTAGAACCAATATACAGTAGTATTATTAAAAAATTGAGGCTACAACATCATCGATTGATTGTTTGTTTGTTTTTCCGGCTTAAAGGTCTGTGATGGGTGCAAGTCTATTCTTAAACTTGGACAGAGCAACAGGTAGTAGTTGAAAAGGGTCAGCTATTGTTCCAAGGTATATGAATGCCCATTGTTGGTGGCTAGTATGAAAGTTTGACCCAAAGGTAATTTGTCATCTAAAGAGAACACGATTTGGAGTAATGTGGAGTACTGGGCTACACATGCATATTGGCGAGTGGTCCTATGGATTTAGGAGTTTAAGGACTATGATTATTATATTGTTACTAGTGTTATTGCAAAGCCCCCTCAATCTATTTTTACTAGATAATTTAGCATAATCTATTGATAATATATCAGAGCTATCCACAACAACTTTCAGGTGACAATGCTTGTTTCTAAGAGATAGCTAATAATATGATATTAACAAAGAACAAGAAAATAATACCTCTAATACCTTTGGAATGATGAGGCTTAATTTAAACTAGCCCAAGCGTAATTTGGGGAAAGCGAGCCCTAATCACATCATTAAGCTATCGAAATTCATATTAGGCTTATATCATTTACCTTTTTGATGCACTTCAGCTACTACATGAGTAAAAATACAGCAAAAGTAAAATTACAGTACTTTGTCCAGGGAATTATTTGGCTGGGAATCAAGTTGGTGAGAAGTATGAGACGTTCAACTATACCTACTAACTTACATATAGCACATTTGACGAGAAGATAGAGTAAAAGCATTGAGAAATCATACTCTCTAGATTTCTATCTGTCTATGGTAAAAGAAAACGATTGTGTGTGTATCTATGGTAGAAGTAAAAGATTATCTGTGTGCCGTAGACAGATAGATCTCTAGAGAGTATGATTTCTTAATGCTTTTACTTTATTTTCTTGTCAAATGGACTATACTAGATACTGAAACTCAAGATTTGATTCGAAATGAGAATTTTGTGGTGTAATGAAAGTTTGTAGTGTAATTTTATAGCAGTTTCATATCGGGCAGTACGGGGTTGAATAATACGAGTACGGGCAGTACGGACCTCTCATGGGTCCACAAAATATCTACTCCGAAACGTGCTCTCTGTAGTCAACAGCAACAAAGAAGGCTCAAAATCGAGAAAATGGTCATACTTTCCAACTATTATAGAACAATAGAAAAAGGATGAAGGAAGAAATATTGCCACCTTTATAAACAATAGGACAACCCTTTCCGATCCCATCAACCTGTTGCATTTCTACCTTCAGGTAGTTGGACCCACCAGAGACCTCAAAAAAGCCGTTTTTCCATAAGCATGGAAAATGCATATGGAACAATTTACAAATAAATGCATTAGTAATGCAAGGTAGTAATGCATTACCACCTTGTAGTCAAGGTAGGAATATATAATCGATTTTCGCATGACTACTTCAAGATAGAGACTTGCAAATGGTCTCAATCTCTTCCTTACAACAAGCACAATAAGAATATTGATGATGGAAGAAACGAAAATATTCGACATCATTGAAAAATTCAAGATGGCGGTCATTATTGACAGAAATTTTTATATTGCTTGCTATTGTGACATCCTAAATTTATTCAAACCATGAAATGAAATAAAACGAAGAAATGAGTTGGTCAGCTCCAAAACTCACCAACTCCATCTTTGGAAATTTTTCAGGAGAGCTGAAAAACTGTTACAGCTGATTGAAAATATTGACAGTGCTGAAAAAAACAGTGATTTCATCTGAACTCTCAGGATACAATTGCATCAAATTCTTTAATGAGATCCAACAACTTTCGACAGGAAAAAATAATTTAATATAGACTTGGTGAGTTATGGAACAGGATAGGGGTTTTAGATGGTTTTGTTGCAGTAATGAATGGATCAAGACAGTTTTGTTGCAGTTTACAATAATCAAGTTTTAATACACTTTCAATGTAAGTCATATAGGCCTAGAATAAAAACTATCGTTTCATAATACATTTTCAAAATAAGAACAAAATTCAAGAAAAGTATAAAATTGTTTTTTATAGGTATAGGATGAAAATTAGGTATTACATTCCAATAGTCTCCAGTCATTATCTTTCAAAATTAAAGTGAAATATGAAAGGGATTTTATGGTTATCATCGAAAAAGTTATTTTTTATATAACGAAGTCTCCTTCTAGTGTCAAAATTTCATCTTCCATTGGTTCCTCTTCATCTTCTTCCTGCTCACGTCTTCCCATTCTCTCATTGAAGATGTCCGAATAAAATTTGAGGCACTCAAGCTTCGACCATTCTTCCCCATAGTGCTTTCTGAGAAGCTTCTTTACATCCATCACCCTCATTGGGTTGACAGCAGCATCATTTTCTTTTACTTGAGCAACGATTCTATTGACTCTGCAGCCTCTTTTAGAAATTCCTTGTGGCTTCCCCAAATCAGTCAGGTAGGTTGTCTTCCCTTGAACGTTACCATTATTTTGTTGACCACTTGTTAGAATAAATCTCTTGCAAAAGGAGAGCTTGAAATGCCAGTCAGCTGGCTTTTTTATATTTCTCATTGATGCCTCCTTCCAGTCCTTGACTTCAATGTCAGTTCCTAGCCTTGAAACATTGGCTGATTCTCCAAATAATTCAAAATATTCATTTGGATGCATAATCGTTTCCAATTTTCGAATTTTCCTTTCAATGATCTGGCTGGATGTAGGAATGTCCTGGGACTGGAAAATGCATAACAATCTTTCCAATATGTGGCGGTGCTTCAACAGTCAGCCAGTTTAGAACAGCAGTGATCACTATCGTGTTTTTATTCTGACCTCCAGCTCTGTCAGCAAAGAGTCTTATTGTGTCCACTTGCTCTGGAAAGGTGGTATTTGATAGGCGATGTACAATGCATGTGGCTATTTCACTTGAACCCTTTTTAGCTTCAAGTTCACTCCAGCCATAAATGAACGTATTTTCTCGAGTTTGACAAGCTTTTGAAGTGCCTAAGCACATTGTAAAATTATAAACATAGAACTGTCTCAAAAAATAGGCAGATTGATCAGTTAGCTTTGGAAAGATAAAATTTTTTTGACAATCAAATGAGTATGTTAGCTCATTCTCCTTTTCCTCTTTCAATAGAGCAAAAAACGTTTCTGCTCGTTTTTTGTGGATGGCTAATTCGGTTTTCAGTGTAGATCTCTCCACTTCACTGATTGAAGTGCATTTAATTCTTTCTTTGAGTTCTAGACACTTTGAGCACTGATCTGTAGCAGGTGAAACAAACCCCACATTATAATTCTCAACAAAAACGTTCCTAAAATATTCATATTTAACTTTCAGTCCTTCATCATCATTCACCTTTTCATTGTAAGCATTGCAAAGATGTTGAATACTCAAGTGACTGGGAAGATATTGACGTTTAGACTTTCCTCGACAGTAATGGGACTCCACTGTATGAAGGGATTCAATGAATTTTTTCACTTCAGTGAGTTTCAGCTCAGAATGTTTTGAACGATGATCTCCCCCCCATAGCTCCTGAGGTGACACCCCAGTCATAAGTTCTTTCCTGCATAGTCTTTGAACACGAAATTTGGAGATTCTAAGGACATCCAGAAAACATTTCTGACAGACTTTCACTAAGTCTCTACCTTGTTCAACGCGGAATGTTGGAATATAATAATCAATAGCCATACCTCGTGCTGCAGAGTCTTCATGTTGAAGTTGATGTCATTTTGGTGCTTTCCCCTTGGCATACCTGATTACGAAGTGATCTTGCTCAATCTTATTTGTTGTTTTGTAGAAATTTTGAAGGAATCTTCTAATGTCCTGCATATTGATTTTGGGACACTTGAAGTCACTCTTGTTGCCTTCTCTTATTCCATGGCCACAGTTTGGAAGAGTTGGGAAACCATGTGCTGCATGTCTGGAATCAGAATGAAGATTTGGTATAAGTCATCTTGTTATTACTGTAGACATACTTTTGTATGACAGAGAGTTCAATTTATATTTATGTCATAAGAAATCTTTTCAAAGTTGATTACTCAAACAGGAACAGAGGAAAAAATAGTAAGATACTGTGTTCAAATACAAGTATACTCTTAACTTGATTTGTTAGATAACAAGCTAATTTGATGAAATAGAATTCAAACATAAATTTTGTAATATTATTGAAAATATGAACAATAATCAGATGATGGAAACTTACAATAATAAAAAATATATAAGGTATGATGAGCTACCTTTGTATTGATTTTTGAGGTTATGCTGCTTTTAGTATTGATAAGTTCCTAATAAATAATTATTATTCTATTAAGCAGTAACAGTAGAGGGATTCTAAGATTTTGGACTGACTTTTTTGCTCGAAATCCCCTCCCCCTCTCACCCCTCGTCCATCCCTCCTCCCCTTCCCCCCCGCCTGTAGGGTGGGGGTGTTCTAAAAATAGATTTCCCCTTCCCCCTGCCCAGTGGAGGTGAGGGGGATGAAAAGAGAGAGAGATATATCTTTCTCTCTCTCTCTCTTTCTAAAAATAGATTTCCCCTTCCCCCTGCCCAGTGGAGGTGAGGGGGATGAAAAGAGAGAGAGATATATCTTTCTCTCTCTCTTTCTAAAAATAGATTTCCCCTTCCCCTTGCCCAGTGGAGGTGAGGGGGATGAAAAGAGAGAGAGATATATCTTTCTCTCTCTCTCTCTTTCTAAAAATAGATTTCCCCTTCCCCTTGCCCAGTGGAGGTGAGGGGGATGAAAAGAGATATCTCTCTCTCTCTCTCTCTCTCTCCCCTTCCCCTTGCCCAGGTGAGGGAAAAAAAATTTCCCTTTTAGGAGGAAAAATTCCCTTGCTGACAGATAAAAGTGAATCCATATTTCTACATCTAATGCTATACTGACAGATTGAGGTGAATGCTAGATGAGGGAAAAAATCTCTTTGAGAAATTCCCTTGGTGACAGATTAAAGTGAATTCATATTTCTACATCTAGGGAAAAAAATCTCTTTGAGAGGGAAAAATTCTCTACTGTCAAATTAAAGTGAATCCATATTTCTACATCCAATGCTATACTGACAGATTGAAGTGAATCCATTTCGCTCTAATGCTATACTACGATGCCAGACTCACTTTGAGAAATTCTCTACTGTCAAATTAAAGTGAATCCATATTTCTATACTGTCAGATTGAAGTGAATCCATATTGCTATACTGACAGATTGAAGTGAATTGAGAAATTCTCTCTCTCTCTCTCTCTCTCTCTCTCTCTCTCCCCCACTATAGATGAGGGGGAAAAAATTCTCTACTGACAAATTAAAGTGAATCCATATTACTCTATACTAGCGAATCCAGAGTGAGGTCAATGACTCTCTCTCTCTCTCTACATCTAATTGAATTGAGAAATTCTCTCGCATCTAATGCTATAAATCTCTACAATGATCTAAGTTCTTTTACATTTTTTATCTGCAATATCGTACAAGCATTTCCAAAGTTCATCGGAATTTTTAACAACAGATAATGACGAATCATTTGTACAATCATAATGTAGATGACCGCTGTCTAGAATATTGAGCAGTTCGAAAATCTCAGATAAAATCGAAAAGTGTACATTTTCTGTTTTTGTTAACGGTAAATCAACATCTTGACATCCTGTTGAAAATTTAATATTCTTCGCAATTGAATCAAATTCGTTAAATTAAATTGACATCAAGAGACGAGTTAATTTTTTGAATTTTGAAAAACCATAACACTGCATCTCGCAGATGTTTGACGTGTCTCGAATGAGGGGAATAGAGAAAGATATATCTCTCTTTCTAAATTGATGAGATGCACGTGTTATAGGGGCTCGTGTCTGTATAAAAAAGATCACCCCACACGTGTTGTCTGGTCTAGCTCTAAGCAGCAACTAAACTAAAAAACGTGAATGGGATATTGGAATGAAAAATCATTTGAAGGCAGAAAACGTTTATTTACACATTTCGACACAACTATTCATAATTTCATCTTCAATTCTAATTAGCTTATCTATACACAAATTATGAGGACGATAATAACATAGATAGTCTCTTATATCATTTAAATTAACCGTGCTTAGAAAAATGTCTTTCAATTGCTTCGCCAAACTATAATTTTCAGGAGTTGATTTCCTAATTGCACTTTCACACTCATCGTACCAATCAATACAGTTTTTTAACCTCACTTCCAATTCGTTGTCAGCAGCCAACCACTTTCTCGGATCCATGTTGTTGAGCGAATGAAGAAAACTAAGTATAGGCAGGAACTATTATAGAGTAATTAAGTGGTCTTTCTTCATTAATTGACGATAGACAACATGTACGCGCTTTATGCAGTCTCAATGCATGCAGGCAATAAACACATTGTAGATCCTTTCCATTGTAGAAGAATCCATAACGAGCAAAGTTTCTTTTCTGTGAATTCGTGTACATCAGAGCCATTTTCATACTTTGCATTCGATTGTTTTCGCACAAGAAATTATTTGTTTGATACATATTTTTAAACAACAAAGAATTATAATGTTGGGCAGAGAATAAAGCACAGCGAGAATGTGGTCTATTTTTATGAATGTTGCATGCAGCATAAAACCATGAACTAGTGACAAAGCTGAAATCAGGTTTTGGAAAATCCTCTGGTATACATTGAACGTTGCTATGCAATCTTCTTAAAAACTTTGCTTTCTCAGTTCCTTTTGTGAAAATTTTCTCATAAGCTGTAAGGTAATCACATTTTAATGACTCACTGTATTCTAAATCTCCATCTTCCCATTTTATTTTATGATAGTGACGTTCTAACCATGTTACATCGTTATACAATTTTGCACTCAATTCTGTCTTTGCAAATGGTGATTTGAAATGGAACACAATATAATTATTAAACTGATCAATTATGGCAAGTTCTTTCACAATAATTTGATTACAATCTTGTTTAAACCAGTGAAGATCAACCGTAGCAATTTTCGCACTCGCTTCCTTGTCCACTTCTTTCTCTTCGGCGACCTCGTTGAATCCTTTGTCTTTCTCCCTCCCCTCAGCGGCGGCGGCGGACTCCTCGAATCCTTTGTCTTTCTCTTCTCGTTTCTCCTCCTCCTCCACCTCCAGCGGCTTCGGTGTACTTGCTTCATAATAGAAACTATCAAGATCGCACTGGATACCAATAGAGCGAGTTTGTGGTTTGTCCAAAATATCAGAACACAAAGAATAGGACATGTTGCCTGTTCAAAGGTGAAACTGATAATGAACTAAATTGAGCAGAATGCACACCTTATATAGGCGGCGCGCTCTATCAATAAAATTACTGAACTTCTTTCACCATGCTTGTGAGAGGTGTGTATTCCATCACACGATCGCTAATTAAAACGCAATAGGCGGAAGTATTTGCAGGTACTGCACTTTTAAATTCCATTTCAATACGAACATCTGTCGATGATTTCAAATGACTTGGTTGGTGTGAACAATCTACAACAATCAGCGGTGTTGATTCACAAAACGTTTTAAAATCAATTTCTGTTCCGAGTTCGCTATTGATTGAATGATTATAATACGAGGGCGCGAAATCCAGGAACATCCGGTATAAAACTTCCTTCTTACCTAGCAGATTTTCATATGGATAATACTCACTGTTCAAATATACTTTAACATTGTAAATACTGCAGCTATCGAAATTAGATATTGATTTTTTAATTTTATTCTTACGATCAGTTTGAAATGCAATTATAACGTATTTTGGACTATCAAAACTCGATGTGGTACGAACTGCCCAAGAATGGTTAAGTGAATTTTGCAAATTTGGTAATTCACAAATTTCCCAATGACGGAAACCTAATTTCAGTGGAGTGTCAGCATCAAGCAGTCTCAAAAATTTCAGTCTTACATGATCTTCTAAAGCTATGTAGGGCATTCTCCATTGCAGTTTTGTAATTTTCACACTAACGCTTGTTCCACTTTGAGACTCAACACAATTTAGATCTGTCAGTGACCTCAATAAGACGAGTTCCTGTTTCAAATTTAAAATTATTCTTTGAAAATCTTCAAAAAACGGGAGGATTAATTTCAGCGGTACACAGAAAGTGAATGTATTATCCGTTAGCTCATATCCTGCTCTGTCAAAACCAGCCAAGTGATATGTGTTTTTATCGAGAGTATTTTTCACCAATATAGCTTTAATTGTGGATGTTAATCCAATCAATCTTGATTTAGAAATTTGCTGACCTGCTAATTCATATCGTATTTCGTCAAAAAGGTTGCCGATTACGTTACTGCTTAATTTATAGTCTGCTGCAACTGGTGCATCGGCTGGGTCTGTTCCCGGTTTTGTACAGTTAACTGTTCCCTCAATCAATATGAATGATTTACAAGGTAAAGAATAGACATCTAAAGAATTTATGCCAATACGTGCCTCGTCAGAGTTTTTTATTTCCTGTCCCGAATAAACTGTATGAGTGTGAAATTGGAATTTAGTAATATCATTATAAAACTGAAGGTCTGTCTCCACATCCAGAATTTCACTAATTGCTGCAGGGCCTCCTGACATTTCGCCAATCAACTATAAAACCCAACTTTTCTAATATTCTCGCGCTTTTAGCCGACAAAGCACGTTTGTTTTTAGGTGTTGTCGCTATCGCGTTCCTTTCTCTAATGACTTGATTGGTCTTATTCGAACGTGGGTTGAAAATAAGATAACCCATTACTTTTCACGTATGTGCAACCTAATTGTAATTGTATCTCCGTGGAAATCAATAAACGATCCGTTCTGGTCCGTTACCTTTACATTAATAGTTTGAATTCGATGCGTATTCAAAGGTACATAAATAATCGGTGATGGTACTTCGTTTATTAAATAACCGCTAGGAACCTTTGGTAAAAATTCGTAGATTATATGTTTTTGTTCACCCTCAGAGTAACTCCCGCAAGCTAAATTACACTCAACTACAATACTGTCAACGCTTGTTATGTTAACCAAATGTTTGGAATAATGCCATTTATTTGGCTGCAAAACAACATTATCAAAACCAAGTATCTTTGCAATCGAATCAGAACGTGTTAAATCAATGGGTTTATCAGAATGAATTTCAATCTTCATAGTATTTACGTTTGCACATATAATAAGTTTATTCTTCTTGCCATCAATATTCAATTTATTCTTTGAAGATTTTATAATATCCTCAACTTCATATGCACCAGTATCCAACTCGATTAATCTATCACCATATTTGAAGCTGGAATTTGTTCCTTTGTTAATGTTTGCAATACTATTGTAAATGGAAAAATTAATCAATCCAATTTCCCATTCACGATTTTTATCCAATTCTATAATTTCTTGTAAATGTTCATAGAGGTTACTCGTGTTAGATTGTAATGTAATAACCACCATCTTGTGTGTTCACCACAACTACTTAATTACAACTGATTTGCAAGAAACAATAATGTAAGATGACCACAAAAATCGCTATTTAATGGTTGCATATGCTCTACATTATAAAATATATTTACTCCATTTTCTTTTTTCCAATATTTGTCCAATTCGTATGGAGGTTGTAAATTTCCAATTGGATCAAAATACCAAACATTAGAACCAACTTTCTTATATGCTACCCAATGTGTCCCATCCTCGCTTTCCCTTGCTAAATTCACAATGGCATTCTCGTTTTTTAGAATTTTTTTGGGTAATGCATCTAGCATATATATTCCTCTTAGCTGAATCTGTAATAATTTTGACCAATCAATCAAATCATAATTACTCAATTCTCCTTCAATATTCATGCCTTCTTCTTCTCCGTCTTCTTCCTACCCTTCTTTGTTGTTCTACGTTTCTTAACTTGAGGGAATAAACTCACACCATATGATGCTGGTGGGGCTGGGGGTAGAAGTCTGCCACCACTAAGTGGTGAGTAAGGCTTCAAATAATATCCTTTTCCTGCAATATGCTGTTTCAACTGAGCTATAGCTTTGCGTCTAATTTCGTTACTATAACTTCTCCTCTCATTCTTCTTCTTCTTCTTCTTTCTCAAAGACCCACCAAATGCCGCTTTAGCTTTCATAACGTTTGTAACAAGATAGCTAAGTGCTTTCTCGGCAAGGGGTGTTTGAGGATTTTTGAAAATGTCCCATGCAGCGTTTGCTAGAGCTCTGTCAGCTACCGCTCGAGTTTTATTATCGCTATTTTGAGTATAGGCTATATCATGTATCTTACAAGCTCTATCTAATGAATTTATACCTTGATCACCTCTCTTTAACCTTTCATTAACCTTGGTGCCCGGCCCACAATACTCATATCCCGGAATATGATATTCTTCTCCCAGGTTATCAATTACCTTATTTGAAATAGTTGATGTCACATTACCTGCCAAGCCTGACACACCTTTAAAAACTCTTGCCGCTGAACTCAAGATTCCTCTACCCCGTTTCCTCGAACTCTGCTTTTTTCTCCTACATACCATTTTTCATTACCTTTCAACTCAATGGTTGAACATTAACTGAGGTTAATTAATTAATACACCAACTTGAATTGGTTTAATTTTCAATCGAGTTGGAAATGAATTCACACCACAATCAATCATAGTCAAAAATGTCTAGACTGAAATTTGAAACAACATATCGTTCACTCTCTCTCACGCAACTCAAGATTTTATGTTTTCGGCCCCAATATAAAGTCTTTATATTTGGCTAAATCCATTTTTTCTGTAATAATTTGCACTACCTGATTTTCTGTAAGGTTATGTTGTTTGGCCTCAATCCAATTCATGTGGAAAGACACCTCGGCATATTTGGATACGATGTCCAGGGCCACTCTGTGTATGAATAAATTTAGATAGTCAATGAATGGAGCCGAACATTGCAGTCTCATGACAGCACCCTCTTCCGAATTTTTAATTGCCTCAGCTATTTCATCACGAACGCTTTTCACAGCGACTCCCATCTCGTTTTTCTTAATAAAATCTCCTATATCATTTTTAGTTGCGTACTTTTCTGCAATTTGCTTAATTAGAATAGCAATAGCATCTTTTGTAATGAATTGTTCAATATCCTCCATAATATTAGCTTTTATTGCACTCGCCATTTCAGATAATCGTTTTTCAAACTCTTCCTTTGTTAATGAAGAACTAGTCAATTTCTGCAAAGCAGATTCTAAATATTGCTTATCAATTAACGATGGATGTGTTTCATTTACTTTAGTAAAAATTTCTGTACTAAGTTGTTTTAATTTAGTATTGAGATAGTTTCTGTCCAACACCTCCAAATTCTTAATTTTATCCGATATGGCTTTTGATTTCTCATCTAAATAAGCTTCATCAACTTTATCGTTGTTAATACTGAGCAACTGAGATGAAAAGCTGTCTGTTAAAGTTTTCACTTCTCCTAGAGCGGATTCTAAATTTAGAGTTCTCTCTGTGATAACTTTATCGATATTAGCACTGAAATTTTGTAATGTACTTAGAATATGTTCTCTTTCAATTATGCTCACTCCAATATTCTTTGTATTTTCCGAAACGAGTTTGGTTATTTGCGAATCTAAATAAAATTTCACAGCTTTGCTGATTCCTTGTTGATTTATCGATTCGATTATCTTCTGTGTTATCGAGTCAATATCACACGTAAGATTAGCAACAGCTCTGCTAGCACTAGCCGTATCAATTCGTCCGAATCGATGTAGAGTCATCGTAACACTAAACAATTAATTTTGCTTCTTTTAGCTCTTCAATTATAGACGCGATCTCCACATCATGCCCGGTGTTGCCACTAGCTTTTGAGGAATACAGTAAATTTAATCTTTCCACTAATTCGTCAAAATTATCAAAGTATTGATAAATTCTATCATGAGAATTATTTTTTGCAAATTTCAATAAACCCCACCCCTTCTTTTTACTAATTTTTTTACTGGGAAATAGCTTTTTAATCATTTGCGATTTAATTCCCTGATTTCGTTTAACATAGCCTCTTCGATCTAAATGTATGCCTGTAAGTGTTAAGATTTTTTTATACTTATCCAGATCTCTCTGATTATAAAGATTTGAGTTTGGTCTCACACTGAATAATAACTCAAGTAGACCATGTGTTAAACGAAATCTTTCATTATTAATATCTATATAACCGTTATCGAATATTACTTGCTGATTTCCAAAATAATACACGTCATCTTTAGAATTATATGAAATTCCATAACTGATTGAATTATTCAATTTTTCCGCATGAAACGTTTTTAGATATTGTGACAGCACATCATCGTTTCTGCTAGAACCAAGTAAACTGTTTTCAAATTTAGTCGAGCTTAAAAAATTGTCTGTTGAACTCTCATAACTCTCTTCATCCCCCTCCTCATTATCATCAATTTCCATACTCTCTTGTTCCTCTTTTACTTCTTCCTTTTTAGGTGTAAAATCATGATTAGAGTGCAAACTAGATTTGGTTTTTCCCAATTCAATTATAGGTTCTATTAATGGCGAAAGAGTTTTCCTATTGAATTCCTCCGTTCGTTTTTCAAAATTGACTAAGCTTTTATGCTTGTCACTGATCACCTTTCTCAATTTCTTAATCTTTTCTATTAAACTCTCCTTCTCGTTATTTACTATGCTATTTCCTCTCCTCTTCCTCCTCCTATGTGTTTTAGACAACATGACTGTACAAAGAATTGATCTCTACTGAACGGAAAGAATTGTGTCCAGTGAATCCCGATATTTTCCTTCCTTTATATTACATTCTTTTAAAATTGTAAGAAAATTATGCGGTTTACGATTCCAAACTGTATGACAAAGTTTACTGAAATCTTTATAAGACATATCTCCTCCAACATGATCTCTGTGAATTAATTTCAGACTCAATAAATCCATCTTAAAAATTATTATCATATTTGCATTATCTCTAGTGAAATGTTTCTGTGTAGCTCCATAACTCTGAATTAAATATGCAGTGTCAATATTTCGATGTCGTCCCATAGTAAAATATTCTCTTATCTGTGGGACATTACTCAGTTGCAAGTCGTCAAAAATTACCAAGCTATATTCAGGGATACGGTTTGGATGGGGAATTTGGCTCACATCATCTTTCATGTTAAATCCAATATTTTTCAAACCTGCAAATACCTTGCTGAGAAAAACATATTTTGGTTGATATAAACTTTTGCTAAATAAGTAAATGTGCTTAAATTTTAAACCATTTTCAGCAAATACTAAATTAAATAAGAGATTTGTTTTTCCCCCAGCACTGGGTGATATAATTAACATTCTTGCATTGTGAGGTAGTAGCTCTCCATTTTTACAAAATGCAGGCTTTTCTTTATTTGTAATTAATTTATCAAAGTTAACAATTGGTAATTGACTCATGATTACAAATGTACAGAACGTGATCTGATAAGGTACTGAAAATTTTTACAATAGTTAGAACAATGCCGTCAGAGCAATGACCGAGCGCTACATGTATAGAGAGGCGTTTCCCAGAGATTGGAATGCAGCCAACACTCTCCACCTCCTCTCCTCATCATCATCATCAACAGACAGATTATGGATGTTCAAAAGATTCTTATATCACGAAATGAGAACCAATGTTTGATGAGGAGCTATTATATTTTCAACGAATGTACATCATGATATTTGCAATAAATGTACATGTTATTTACAATAGATTATTTACAATAAATGTACATGATATTTACAATAGATTATTTACAATAAATTTACATGATATTTACAATAGATTACAAAAGATTATTTTTCATCTAATAGTTGATCCTTACTAATATAACTAGGTGTTGAAAACCCAATCCATTTCACTAACAATCCTTTTTTATCATGTTTTAATATTTTTTCAATCAAATACACTTGTCTCTCCGATTCGTTTAATTGTGTTTTTTCAATTTCTTCTGCATAAAACCTACCACTAATTACTTCTCCGTTTAGATCTCATAAGCTATACGTTACAGGTTGAGAAGGAAATATAGAATGAATTACAAAATACTCTGCGCTCCAGTTTATGTTATAAGATTTATCGAAAAGAACCCTTTTCTTCGAGATTCGTACAACATCTCCTAGCTTAAATTTCGGTTTTGAATTTTTCAATTTATATCGTCTATTGAATGCAGAATTCAATGACATTAAAACATGATTACGATCTTTTTTCCCCACATCTTTAGGTTTCATTCTTAAGGATGAATGTATTGTCGCATTATAATCACGAACTAAACTGTCTAGTTGTGATATCCAGTTTTTGGTTCCATGTTCAGTTAAATATCTATAAATTTTTGCTTTAAGTGTTCTATTAAACCTTTCAACTATGGAGGCTTTCTTATCGGTAAAAACATGATAATGTTTAATACTATATCTATTTAATAACGCTTTAACTTTTGAATTAAAGAATTCTGTTCCCTGATCTGTTTGGAACAGCTTAACTCCCTCATTTTTAGAAATAATTGGTTCGAGTGCGTTAAATACAGATTGGCTTGCCTTGTCTTTTAATGGTACACAATATGCAAATTTTGAAAAACAATTAATAACAGCTAAGATATATTTGTAACCCTTATTAAAACGCAATAAACTCGTCATCTCAATGAGATCGGCTTGAAGCAAGTCTTTTTCACTTTTCAACTCATATTTGCGAGTGGGATAGTTCACACGCGGCACGCTATGAAGCTCTAAAGCTAACTTAGATCTAATAATATTCATGATATTTACAACAGTCAAATCAGTGGTGTTGGATGATTGTCATGGGACATACTGAGCAATCAGTTAGAGTGTTGGCACTCTATAATGTCCAAATGGGAGAGTATCAACACCATTCTCAGCAATGTACCTCTTATCGTCATAAGGGCTCAAACAGATTTTTGCACATTCAACCTGATACATGGTGTGATTAAAGGATCTTAACATATTAAATTTTTCTACATGTTCACTACGTTCAAACAATGATTTCTTATATAAATTAAAATTAAGTTTTCTACATTTCACTCCGCTCTGTACACCCTTTGCTATACATTTATTTACAGGTTCTTCATTCTCGTTACATACTAAAAATGAGTAAAGTTTCGATCTAAGGCCTACAAATCTATGGACAGGTTTTGAGGCGGTCTCATCCTTGAACTTTCCTACAACTTTATTTCTCTCCATGGAAAAGCAAGGGTGGGTAGGTGGATAGTTAGAAGTATCGAAAAGGGTCAAATTTTCTCTAATCAACTGATACACATCTTCGACTTTTAGGTTTAGAAGAAAACTGTCGGTGTCAGTCATACACAGTTCTATACGATCCCACGGTATAATTTTTTGTAATTTGCAATAGAAAAAATCGTACATATGGAATTTACTCAACTCCAGTACGGAAAAGCCGGAATAGACAGGCTTGTTCATTTTAAGTTCCAACTTACGAGAGAAAACCGCGATCACGTTCGGACTAATTATTTGCCAGCGTTTACATAGTGGATTTGAAATGTACTTATCTAACCGTTTTTCATCCGTGATAATTTTAACATTCATTTGCTTACGACTACTTTGAATAGTTTTTCCAAAGATAAGATTGCAACAGGCCTTAAAGAAGGATATTTCAAATTTATTTTTCGCGTTCTGTCTATTCCGGATATTGAAGTCGATGTAGCTTTTCAGCCAGGGAGATTGGGAAAAGCTAATGACGCGATGCACTTTCAATAATTTCAAACCGAGCTGAAGGTAGAGCTTTAAATTGACATAGTGAACAATGTACTTTTCACGGTCGAAAAGTGTGTTCATGAGCTTTTTGGTTCCAGTTTGACCGTTCTCATTCGTTTGGTAGTTCGACAGCAATTCGCGCGGCGGCGTTTGGTGGAGAGGTGCGAGTGGGAAGCTGGCGTGCTTATCATGTAACTCTTGAGGGTACTTGAGATCACATTCTATTATATATCCGGTTTCTGAATTGCTGTCCAAATTTGCGAAATCAAGGCTGGAAATTTCTTCCTCTGAGAGGAATTTGAAATTTCCAACAGGCAAGCTTCGGCTCATAGCTTCCGAGTATAAACTGTTTGCATCGATATAAAGCAGATAATTAGAAGGTTTTGAAGGATCGTATGTTTCGGGTAGATGTTTGTTATTTGCTTCGCAATAACGTTTACCGATAAATGACACCCCACCCCTCATCCCTGCCTCAAACATAAGATGCATGTCAGGATGAGTAATCAATTCTAGTTCGACTTTAGTGTGTTTCAGCATGCAATTCCAGGTGAAGTGCGCGAGAGAAACAAAATGGGTCACATCAAGGCCGTATGAGCTAAAAAGCGTAGACCTCATGGATTCAAAAACTACCGCTAATAGCATTACGTCCAAACATAAATGAAAATCGTGATATTCACCCAGATTTTTCAGCTTGAATGTTGAGAACACTCTTTGCGCATGCTCATATTCTTCGCGAGACAGAGGTGTATCAGTTAAGTCGTTATGAAAACACTCGATGGGGGGAAGCGATGTTTCTGCGAATTTTTCGGGACAGCTCATGTACGAGTAGGGATATACTCCTTTTTTCAACAAGAGCTGTCTGTGTTCGTGAGGTGGATCATGAAACACCGAAAATAATCGTTCGAACTTCTTTTCCATGTCTGTACTTTCTACCAAATTACGCACCAATACTTCCAAGGATTCAGACATAAACTTGTAGGAATCTAAAAATTTAATTTTGCCTACTGAAAGTGTCAAAAATCTCTCTGACGTATTTGCGATGCAGGAAATTTCTTTTTTACATTTACCGAGCAATTTCAGAATAAAATGCGAATCAAAACCGGAGAAATTATGAAAATAACACGAAATGTACTCCGGAGTACGAGCTGTTAAATTACAAGAAACATGTGCCGCACACAAGTAATTACCGGTTTCAGGCGCGTGGTGACGACATTTAATATCGCTGTCTAAAAACGGTTCAGCACAAAGCCCGCAGTTTACTGAATTTTGAAATTCGCACTCTTGACTTTCGGATAAAGCGTGCATCGGAATTTCTCGTTTCATATCCTCATACAAAATGTCCCCGAGATCTGTAATTTCCTGAAGAAATTTCTCCATGATTTTTTCGTCTAAACTACTCGATCTATGGAGTACAGGTCCGTAGGCGATTTCCCCGTTAACATCTATAACAACAAAACAATACCCGCAGGGAATATGACGCGCCGTTTTCTTTGTGTAACTACGAGTAACTTCATCAGAATCGGAATCATCATCATCATCATTAATATTTACAACATAAGTTTCTAAATCTGCGTAAATGGTGTACTTTTTCTTCAACGTCGTGCCTGGTTTCTTGAATTTTATTGTCTCTCCGCGTTTAGGATATGAAACGCGCTGAGATTCAAACTTGGAACAAAGTTCCACATGTTTCAACAAATTTGCTTTACCATCACAATTTTTAGATTTGGTCGATGTGAACCGGTGAAAACAAAAATTGCAAATGTGTACTTGACTGTGGCATTTTGAAAGGTGCGAGAGAAGACGTGATAGACCGTTTTTCCCGTTCGCGGTATTTACTAAACAGAAATGAGTTTTTCCTCCATCGCCTTTTAGCATTAAAAGATTAATTTGGTGTTTACGCGTGCGGAAAATGCTTGTACGGAAGGGGAAAAACTTTTTGTTGTCATACGCGATGACGTGAATTGCAATATCCGGATTGAGTATTTCAAATTTCTTAATATCGCGTGTCGTCACCGGGAAATTTACACCTCGCGTATTAAGTGTGTGAGCAAACTTGCTCAAATACTTTACACTCAAGTTGGAGTTCCTTGGCTTCTGATGGAAATACGCGAGCACTGACCATAAAAAGCATTTTTCGTCAGAGAGATTTTTCACATTTATAATACAATTTTTGTTTTTCAAAAACTGGGGTGTTTGAATGAAACTGGATGTGTATATAGGATTAAATTTAATCACGTTCACATCCAGTGATTCAATTTTCTTTAGCACCCAACCACTCCCATGTCTTACGAAATTTTCGAAAGATGAGAGGATTTTTTTCACAGCCAAGAAAAAATGCTCATTAAAATCTTCATAGTTCTCAAGCACGTTTAGCGCTATGTTGGAGTAACTATGTAGATTTATTAGAGATGAGACAGTCTCACCAACCTGCTTGTCATCCATCACCACTAATTTATACAGCAAAACGTTTAAGACTATAAACCACTTAACATTCCCATCATGGCATGCCGCATGTTCCCTAATTATATCGAAAACTCGACGTTTCGAGCTCTCAAGCACGCTGGTGATGTCGATATCCTCGTCATCGAGGGTGATGCGATGGCGGGCTGCGCTTGAATTGATGCCACGAAGTCTGTGTTCCCTCGGCATGATTCTGAAAAACAAAACGATCAGGATGAGATAGAGTACAACAACATGTTTAGTTGTGAATTGACATTGGTAGAAGAAGGGTGTGTGTGTGAAAATGATATCTCATGATCACATAATGTTGTATGAAAGATTAAGATTATTATCTTTTGATAAAAGATGGTCGAAATCTTCTCCGCATTTGTCCGCGGAAAACATGGCGAAAGAGGGATTTATATTCTCATCTCCACCAGACATTGTGCGATGTGTATTTTGTTCAATTTATTTGGGAAAATGGGAAGAAAGTGACATACCAGCAATAGAACATGTAAGGTACAGTCCAAACTGTAGAAGGAAAGATAATATAACAATTGAAGAGGAGAATTTCGATTATAATATTCTATGAGAATATGAAGAAAGATATTCAACTTTTAATTGTGTAGAAGATTCATCCGTTCAAGGAGAGTATTTTGAAAAGCATCATCATTGTGACTTTTGTAAATCATTATCCAATAAAGCAGAGTATTTTGCGAGAAATGGTTATTTCTTACATAAAAATCACTATCTGCAATGTGTCTATTGCAAATATATTATGGAAAATCCATTTGAAAAAGTAATACATTTACCGTTTTGTTTATATGAAGAGTGTGAGAAAGAAGAGCGGGGCTTGGATGTTCCAGATATACCATATTCTAAAGATAAATCGCATGCATGCAGTATATTGTAGAAGGTTTTTTCTCCTCCGAGGACAAAAACTGTGCTCCGAGGACAGTTTTTGTCCTCGGAGGAGAAAAACTGTCCTCGGAGGAGAAAAACTGTCCTCGGAGGACTATTTTCCTCCTCAGAGGATAAAATCAAAGTAAAAATGTACTTACATGTGGTGGTTGATGCTGCGTGAATCTCCTCGAGTTTAGATAGCGGCCCTATGGTACAGGTGTAGATAGCGGACTATGGTACAGGTGTAGATAGCGGTCTATGCTAGAGGTGTAGATACCGCCTTTAACTCCTTTCAGATTGATTCCTCTCAGGTGTAGATAGCGCCCTATGATTGATTCCTCTCAGCTGTGTTGTCTCGACGAGAGCTCAACTGGTTATGAGGTTCGGAACTCGAGTTGAGAGGTGAGAAAATGCTGTGAAAACAATGAAATATTTAATAACTGAATTGAGAAATGCTATTCCTCTATCTTGAAATGTTGTGAAATATTTAATAATATTAGAAATCAATCGAGAATGCTATTCCTGTATGTTGAAATGCCGTGAAATATTTAATAATATTAGAAATCATTCGAGAATGCTATTCAAAAAAGTGAGCCTCTATCTTGAAATGTTGTGAAATATTTAATAACTGAATCGAGAAATGCTATTCCTGTATGTTGAAATGCTGTGAAAACAATGAAATATTTAATAACTGAATCGAGAAATGCTATTCCTCTATCTTGAAATGTTGTGAAATATTTAATAATATTAGAAATCAATCGAGAAATGCTATTCCTGTATGTTGAAATGCCGTGAAATATTTAATAATATTAGAAATCATTCGAGAATGCTATTCAGAAAAGTGAGCCTCTATCTTGAAATGTTGTGAAATATTTAATAACTGAATCGAGAATGCTATTCCTCTATCTTGAAATGTTGTGAAATATTTAATAACTGAATCGAGAATGCTATTCCTCTATGGGCTGAAATATTTATTTTCAGGCGAAGAGGAAGTTGGTGTTTGGGGATGAGCCTGAGGTTAGCGGGGGAAGAGGAGGAGGACGTGCTCACAAACAAAGGTTAGTTTCAACAAATATTATTTACTTGTGTATGCACAGATTTTTTCCGTGATTGATTGTTAAAAAATCTTTGCACATACGAGTCTTTGATTATTTGATACGAATATTATTTGATATGATTAGAATGCAAGGAATTTGAATTATGAGATATTATTGTTTAAAGTAATCGATCATGCATAAATGTTACCAATATTATTTGAAGTGATTAGAATGTAAAGGAAATATTATTTGAACTGATTAGAAATTATTGTTTAAAGTAATCTATCATGCAACAATGTTATTTCAATAACTGATATTACTCACTTTATGCAGAGAATTCGATGATGACAATTCGATGATAATCTGATGTAGAGATCTTGATCTGTAGTATGATCTGAAACAAATAAGACACTAATCAAATATTTTTCAACAGAAACGAGCTGTAATGGACGAGGACTCCTCACTCGTGCCGTTAATGAAGGAGGTGGATGGTGCGGGTAACAAACCTCTACCCAAACCGTGGATTCCCGCTGAGGGAGTTGAAGGAGGATCTAGCGTACCGCATCATCGGAGCTCGAGAGGAGACCAATAAACACGGTCGACGTGTAATTTTAAAAATAAGGAATGCAGGAAGCAAATGTGAGGTGTATCTGCCTCAAAGATTTGCTTCCTGCATTAGCAGAGAAAAAATAGAACATTTTAACATCAACTGTAAAAATTATGTGTTGGTAGTAACACATAAGTCAGCAAATTGGTCAGATATAAAAATTGTTATTGCTTAACAATTTTTATATCTGTATACATATGACCTATGTGTTACGAATTGTATGGATGTATGTATGTGTGAATAGATCAATAAATTGTAATATTGTTTCTATAAAAATTGTTTTCAATTCTTACCTGTTGTTGTTGTTGTTGATAAGTTCGTAATGAATAGTAGAAACACACAGAAGAAGAAGAAATGCTGGTTCAGCTGCTCTGTTATGAATGATATTTAAATAAGGTGAGTGGGTCTTTTATAGTTTGTTGCGAGCATGCTCACTAGTCTTTTCCGCTACACACACACACACACACACACACACACACACACACACACACCCAAGCGGCGCTGGCTTCTCGCTCCCTCCTACATTAGCACGTGCTCCTACAGATGTGGGTGGCCCAGCATCATTTCTCCCCTTTTCAAATTGCATTCACCTTTTCAGATTCTTATCTATATTCTTATCATTCAAGCAATGTTATAAGCACATAGCAATCTGATACATGCATAAATCTTGTAAAAGGTTGACATATTATGAGAGAGAGTGAAGTACACACCTGCAGTTTCAAATTTCACCATAGGCATTTTTGACTATATCAATAAATCTTGTAAAAGGATGTGTGAGAGAGAGTGAAGTAGCTTTAACGACTAAACACTTGTCACATAGATCGATTTAGACATTTTTTTCATGTAACGGAATGTAACGGTTTTCGGTGCAGGAGTTATCGGGCTTAGAAAGGGACCTCACAGGGAGCAGAGCACATGTGTCTAGATGAGGCACACGCCATAACATTCTTCCTTACTCGCCTTTCGTAATGCTGGGGCAGAGAGAAACGTTTCACTACTACAGTATAGGAACGGTCGATCAAAATGGAACATAGTTACTCCTTATCTCCTTTACTCGCCTTTCGTAATAAAGAAGGAATTTAGAAGGGTGCGGGAAAGAGATGGGCCGAGTAAAAGAAGGAGAAAGCAGATGGCTAGACTGCTGGTTGTGAGAAGCGAGGGGGCCGTATCCTCCTCCTCTCTCTCTCTCTTGAGCCTGCCATCGTAGTATAGCATTAGAGCGAAATGGATTCACTTCAATCTGTCAGTATAGCATTAGATGTAGAAATATGAATTCACTTTAATCTGTCACCGAGGGAATTTTTCCCTCTCAAAGAGATTTTTTTCCCTCATCTAGCATTCACTTTAATTTGACAGTATAGCATTAGATGTAGAAATATGGATTCACTTTAATTTGACAGTAGAGAATTTTTCCCTCTCAAAGAGATTTTTTTCCCTCATCTAGCATTCACCTCAATTTGTCAGTATAGCATTAGATGTAGAAATATGGATTCACTTTAATCTGACAGTATAGAGAGGGAATTTTTCCTCCTAAAAGGGAAATTTTTTTTTCCCTCACCTAGGCAAGGGGAAGGGGAGAGAGAAAGATATATCTCTCTCTTTTCAACCCCCCTCACCTCCACTGGGAAGGGGGAAGGGGAAATCTATTTTTAGAAAGAGAGAGAGAGACAGATATATCTCTCTCTCTTTTCATCCCCCTCACCTCCACTGGGCAGGGGGAAGGGGAAATCTATTTTTAGAAAGAGAGAGAGAGAAAGATATATCTCTCTCTCTTTTCATCCCCCTCACCTCCACTGGGCAGGGGGAAGGGGAAATCTATTTTTAGAACACCCCCCACCCTACAGGCGGGGGGAAGGGGAGGAGGGATGGACGAGGGGTGAGAGGGGGGAGGGGATTTCGAGCAAAAAAGTCAGTCCAAAATCTTAGAATCCCTCTACTAGGAACTTACCTTTTTTCCTTATCTTTAGTTTTCTGCCAGTTCTTTACATTCCGTTTTCTTTTTCGTGTAGTGCCCTCAACAATTCGTACTACGTTTTCACCTTGTTGAACAATCACTTCGGGAGCTTCCATTTCAATCGTTTTGGCGGAATGGAGTGAACAACAATGAACAATAACCTAGTATGTGCAGCCAAGATACATTGCCTACAGTTTAGCCAACATCATACTATTAAATAAAACTTTTATTAGGTGGTAATAATGTTATAGAATCAAATTACAGCAAAATTGTATCAGTAAGCTAGTTTTGTTGCAGTATAGTTTACAGCTGACTAAGCAGTCAGAGGAGTTAGCGACTTTAGAAGTAGTAATGGAATAAGTGAGTTTTGGAGCAGTAAGATAACTTAGTTGGAATTGGAGAGTTTTGTTGCAATCATCATTTTTCAACACAGCTTTTAAAGGGAAATTGGAGAGTTTTGGAACAAACCAATAGTATCATTGGATGTGGTATAGAATTATCTATCAGATCATGTGAAAAAAAATTGAAAATTTTTGAGTTAGTGAGTTTTGGAACTGACCAACTCAAATAGAAGATATTATTATCGTCAAAGGCTGGAAAGAATATCAAATGTAGGTACTGTTACCTGATATTAATAAAGCTTACTTATCAACAGCTGAGACTGAGATAAGAGCACAACGTTCTATATGGCATATTTTGGAAGAATTATTTATTGAAAATTATAATTTATCGCAAATAATTTGTAAATTGTTTGTAGTCAACCATCAAATTTAGAGGTTACAACTTTTTTTACAACAGCTGTTTTGAATGCAGTCAAGAAATTGGTTTAAATGAAAATTCTCTGTGCCATGGCTTACTTTAGATAAAGGCTGGAGCACACAACTTGGCAATGTCGCAGTGAAGCTCAGCTTCAGGCCGAAAAAAGTGAATTCACTTGTGTAGACTCCCTATTAACTACCAGCTTTACGCCCTTTATCAAAAATACGAATACTGAGAAATTCAATTCAATGATAGTAAAAATATATATAATATTAACTGATAGACTAATTTTAACTTCAGCTCTAGGAGTTTCAAGTATAATGCCTAGCTTGGCAATATATTTCACTGTACTTACTTTCTGTGTCTGTATTACCTACGATCAATTTAAACGATCAAAAGTATTCCATTAATAGATAAAAGTATTGAATAGTACCTTCTAAATGTAAAATAAAAATATGAAAGTCGGATATTGTCTTCTTTTTAAGAAACTTCTGAATTTAATGCATTCGCTTTTTGTGCATCTATAACTAACTATACACCGTAATGATAATCGATAGTTCAATAATATCTATCAAAGGGAATATATTCTACTACCATTTAGTTTTTGTTCAATAATATTCAAATAATATTCATCAATTTATATTAAAACACATCATTAAGTACCCTACCCTTTATTATTCTTTTTTCTTTTAAAACAAGACTTGTTTCAACTCATCTTTCTCTATTTTGGAAAAATGGCTTTAGATGAGTTGGAACTAGTCGTGTTTTGGAAGAAAAGAATACAAAGAGTACGGTATTGAAGATTTATATCCTGTTTTAATAATTTCAAAGTAGCCTTATAAAGAGAAGTGATAATTCATATTAATAATGAATTAATAGGTTATTGAATGAATAAATTGCTGGAATAATGATAATTCCAACTTTGTCCATTAACTCAATTATATCTAGGCATAATAGTATACGAAAAATCACAGAAGAATATTGATATCCAATAGCAATAGTTAAATCTATCTTTGCATATCTCTGTGGGTTTATAATCACATTATTGACATAAATCAAATACTTACTATCCCTACTGACAAATGCAAATGATTTCACAATATACAATAATTGACCGAGCGAAGTGAGGTCTAAGATTCAAGTCGACAGTTTGGTATTTCTCTTAATGTGTAAATGTTTATATGTTGCGCATTCACGGTGATACGCGGTGATAGATTTTCATGAAATTTGACAGGTATGTTCCTTTTTAAATTGCGCGTCGACGTATATAGAAGGTTTTTGAAAATTCTGCATTTCAAGGATAATATAGAAGGGAAAATGAGCCTCCTTCATACGCCAATATTAGAGTAAAAATCAGACTATAGAATTATCAATTATAAATCAGCTGTCGAGTGAATTAAAAAACGCATGCCATGACCCATACAATTCAATATCTCAATGTAACTTGGTAAAAAATCAGCAGCTATGTAGACTATAAATTGCATGCCTCTTTGAATGCAATTTTTATGCAGTATTAAAATAGGATGCAAAGAACTTATAACAGCTTGTCTGTGCGCCAAGATGCCTTCTGGTTTTCTCGCTCTAATTCCGGAAAGCGTTATATAATTGCTTGAATCTTGTGTAAGCATGATCTGATCAAATAAATAGTTGGTTTATCAGTGTAGATGTGCATATGGTTTGGGACGTTGTTCAGTTATATATGTTATTTATTCTATTGATATTTTGTTCATCATTTGCTATTATATTCTTTAATTTTTGATACACCATCCCCAACAGCCAATAGCCGTTTTCACACCGATATCTCGCCGACACGACATACAGACAGGATTTACTCTGATGAACAATATAAGAGGAGGCTGCTGTTTAAAACGGCGCGAGGTCTACTGTTCACAGAACTACTAGTACAAATGATTCTACAAAATACAATTTTTCTAATGGTGTAATGAATCTATGCATATAAAATAAAGCAAAGTCGGCCTGAACCACACGTTGCCATATTGAACATGTTCCGGCCTTCTATCTATAGTAGGCTGTGTCTGTACTCAACTAAATTCTCTGACTTTACGTTTGAGACAAAACGAAGATATAATTACTTCTAAAACCAATAATTATTGTAAGAAGGATAAGAGTTTCAAAATAAAAAAAATATATTTATTATTGTTAAAACTATTTATTAATAGAAATGTACAACATGTTAAATATTATAAAAGCGAGCAAGATCATGATACAAGCATTATCATTGACAAGAATAGTAATATTCATTTTTGTTATTTATGATTGTAATAAGATTCTCTTGTATGAAATGTTTATATTAAATAATTATAGAATCAACTGCATGGACTGAAGTAAGGATCTCTGTGATTCGTTCAGGCCAAACATAGGTCAGAAAAATAACACAAGAATGAGATGACATTCAAACATGGTATTCTAATTTTTTATCAGCGACTAGAATGATCTTATCATTATGTGGTAACACATTGTATGTTGTATAAGGGGAAATATGAAGAAGATTTATTTACTCATAAAGGCAGATAATTTAAGTTTATTCATTGTAAAACAAGAACTATTTTCTTACTCATCTCTGTCATCATGTATACGTTATACTAATTCTACCAATAGCAGAATTTCTATGCAAATTAAGTAAGATGGAACTGTTCAGCCAAAAGTTTTGAGAAACGAGACACTACTTCCCTTTTGATGCCTTCACCGTAAAGACCTTTATTTTAAAAAGTTACCATTTTCTAGTGAGATTCTTGTTTGTTCAATTTATGTAGGCCTATTATAATTGTTAGCCTTCGAGGCAATATTATTTGTTATATTTTAAAATTATTCTGTCAATTGATCGCTTCTATAAATCTAAGTTTTAATTGTTCATTATTTAATTGGTGAAGGAAATAATTAATTTCAAAAATCCCCACGTGCTGAAGACTGAGTTTGGACGGACAAGCCACCCATTAAAAATTACTTTTTGTGTAGTTGAGAAGTTGATATTGTGGTAATTATTCATATCGAATGAAAAGACTAAGAAATTGTCAAAAAACCACAGATATATTGATACTTAGAAAGACCGGTTTCGGTTATTACACCATTGTCAATCTCTGAGAAACTCCTCATTCAAACTCTTTTCATTCAAGATTATAAATTAATTTAAAGAAACCACTATGCCAAGAAGGATCATGTGAGTTCTCTTTTTATTCTATGGGGCCCCACCCTTCGCTTCGAAAAAGTGCTGAAGTGATTTCAATTTTTACTTAGCTAAATAATCTGGCCACGTCAAAAAGCGCTTAATATAATAATAATCATACTGAATTAGAATTGTAAATTTTGTGATCGTTCAACTGTCCTCATCTGCCTGAACCACGATCTTGATTGAGTCTCAAATATTGTAACATTTTTGATTAAATCATTTAGAATTTTAATTTATCTATAAGAATTTTTAAACTTCGTAAGAAATTGCAAGATAGCAAAGCATCTGTATATACAGAAATTGCTCGCTTAATATAATAGGATTATTATTCTTTGAAATATTTATTGGATATATCCCACAACACTATCCTTTTAAATTTTCTGTATCCAACGATATGATAACCTTCTACAGGCTAACACAAAACATCAGTCACTTCTACAGCACGCTCTAAACTGAGCAGCAAAATCAAACCGATTCAACTTTAAGCAGGATATGGCAGCAAGCGTGCGAGCAGCAGAGCCGGTCCTGCTATCTATAGTGTGGTCCACGTTAAAATGGCAGTGGATAAAGATAAAAGAATAGCGATGCCGATTCTCTGCATTAATTAATTATACTTCTTCACTGTCAAAAACATATTGGCATCGTTGAGGACCTAGAAAAGGATAATAACACCGTCTTTGTCGAATGATAGACAAGGATAGCAAACCCAAGTTGATCAAATACTGTCATTATAACGTGGACCTCACTAGGCTATATCTGGCCATGCTCATTACACAACACTGGTTCAATAGTTACTGCTCAACTGCTTAGTGCCGCTTATCGCTTAAAACTGCTTTCTGTGTGTCCGTAGCCTAACGCTAGTTCGCCTCCATGGTGCACATTGGGTAACGCTGAATGGACTAGCAAATGATGGCAGTCAGACAAATTTATGTTCTCCTGACCGAAAACTACACAACATCAAAGGAATTGAAAATATACAGTGTATATGTAGACATTTGAGACTCATGAGCTTTATATGTGTTGTGTATCTTCCATACGCTAAATAAATAATCAAATGTCATTCATTTTCAGTTCCATCAATATCTTAGTTATTAATTAGGTGCTTATCATACTTTGTCAAAGTCTTTGAATGGTTAGCAGCATTTTCATTTATTACTTTTGTGTATTATTCTATTGTGAATTATATATATGAATATATATATATATATATATATATATATATTTATTTATTTATTTATATTTATATAATTAGTCCGTATTCTATATAAATTTATAAAAAACCATATAAATTATTGAGAGTTGATAAAATGTAACAAACAAATATAGCCTATAATATAATATAATTATAATATATAGCATAATTATATGCTTCTTTTAATTTATTATTCTTTTTCCTTGCAAGAGCTGAGGATTTTTGATCTCTAGGTCTCTTTAGTAAAATTTTCTTGAAACTGTCAGCATTGGTTCAACGAGGAGCATCGGAGTTACTAATGAGGAGAGATGTCAGTATGAAGTGAATCTTATTCCCAGCAGCCGTGTTGTTGAGAATGGAATCCGAGTAGCTCTGTGCAAGTTATGCTGCCCTGGTAGCAAAACGTCACACCGCGAGCTTTCCAGCTGCTTCGCATTCCACAGACCATCATCATCATCATCATCATCACCACCACCTTCAAAGCAAGCAGGTCAGCAGCTCTTTCCTCTTTACCAATTGATTTGTAGCAAATTTATTTACCAAAAAATGTACTTTCAAATGTTTCTAATTTTTTGTTGGCCTATGAGTGAGTGTGCGTGCATTTTATGTGATACAGAAAAGACGGGGGTCCAACATTGTGAAAAAAAACTTGACATTTTAATGAAGAAATTTATCAAAATTGGAAAAATAATCATCTTGAAATTGAATGATTCTGCTGATTTTCTTTATCGAATTTTATTTATTAATTAATATTTTCAGTGAACATATATATATAATTTATCAATAAATTCTGAATTCCTCCGAGTTCAACTCGGTTGCACAAAAGTTTTTTTCAATCGTGATTGTCTTTTCTGATGGTTCTCGTGAAATTAACCACAATTAAAATTTGAAATATACATGGTACAAAAATAATCTTTTAAAATGCTTATATGCTTGCTATATTATGCTATAACCTATATAACCAATATTGTAAATTATTCTTAACTTAAAAACAACAACAGTTTTAAGCTGGAATTTATGAATAAGCAAATTTATGAATTGACTAGTGACCCCCTAGGTTGGAGAACTCGCTCATGTGTTGTATTGTAATCTTTAAAACCAGCAACTTTCAGTTATACAGAGTTGGTGAGTTTCTTTCACAAGGATAATTTGCCAGTAGGTTTCATTGGGATCCTATTTGAAATGGAAAAATCTGGTGTGGCGCACTCACACAACTTTCCTTGCCGTTATGAAAACTGATCACCTGAAGCTAGTGTTCCCGCGCATCTCAAGTCTGCTATTCAAAGATTTGAGCCAGCTGGTGACAGGGCAATAACGCTGGAGACACACGAGGTCTGCTATCTCTTCATAATCATTTGATAGAATCAACAGTTGCCAACAGTTTGGTATTGGATAATCACATTTTCTCGAATTTCGAGCTTATTTAATTTTAGGTGGAAATGTTACTGAACATTTTAATTGTAGAGATTCTCATGCTCAATCTTTTCCACTAAATTTTTTTTGTTTAAATTGTATCTGAAGCCTGATAATTGAGAATCTAAAATCAAACTTTGCATAGATGGGGCGGAGCTCCTGAAATTTTTACAGATATGGGCCTTGTGGCAGCTGATAGAGCTTATCGATGACTATTTCAGGTATAACTTAAATCAAAATCGTTGGAGCCGCTTTCGAGAAAATCGCGAAAAACCCTGTTTTTGACAACATTTCCGCCGCCATCTTAAATCGCATTTCATCGAAATTGTTCGTGTCGGATCCTTATATTGTAAAGACCTTACGTTCCAAATTTCAAGTCATTCCGTTAAATTGGGAGATGAGATGTCGTGTACACACACACACACACACACACATACATACATACAGACCAATACCCAAAAACCACTTTTTTGGACTCAGGAAACCTTGAAACGTATAGAATTAGAAAGAAATTGGGGTATCTTAATTTTTTCGGAAAGCAATACTTTCCTTATCTATGGTAATAGTGCAAGGAAAGTAAAATAGCTTTTCAAAAATTACTCAGCTGCTTCAAAGCTTTTGTCCCTCATATCAAACCAAATTAATTTTTTTGAATGAGAAGGTGGGTCATGTGATACATGATTTCGATACAGAAATCCCAAAAAAAATTAATTGTGAAAACCGCACATTGATCTCAAACTGTTACAGTTTGTTGATGTAAAAGTTGTTAATTTATGTTGCAAATTATCCAGCTGCAATCATTTATGTCAACATCTGTGTGATAGCTCCCAAATAGCCTCAGATGTTATTACGAATGATTGGATGAATGGAAAACCTGTAGTAATTGCATGCAATGAATTCTTCAGCTGACTAAATCACAACAATTTTTTCTCTTATGCACTTTCAATGTTATTTTTATATCCTGAAAAATGACGAAAGGAGTGAATCAATTATCAATTTTGTTGTCCAACGAACTTGACCTTTAAAAAGGTTTGAAGAATACATGTTCAAAATTTGAAGCTTATAACTTATTGCGAATACGAAGTTCGCCGGGTAAGCCAGTTAAACAAGACCTAAAAACCTAAGAAACGTTAGGGAGGCTGAGTTTGCTTTCAAATAGCAATGACTTATGCTGATATAATCCGAATGTTTCGGTAATTTGAGATAATAAACACACATAACGAAAAGTTGATACTGGACACTTGGAAAAAACTGGACAATTTGAAATACATTTTCAATATTCATTCATTTTCAAAAATACACACATTCTGTTTGATCTTTTGATAGCAGTACCGCACAGAATGAGGGAACAACAAATATTTCCTTATCTTGTGAATGACTACTACTCGTATCTACTCTTAGGCTCGATGCACACTTGCGTCATTTCTAGTCGCGGATTTACGAACAACTAGCTCACTGGCGTTCTAAAAGTTGTTAGAAAGTATATGGTTCCGGACGGAGCAGTGCACATTACAGCGTCGCACGCCCGTTTACGCTTTGCGTAACGCTCTGCTGACGCATGCCGGACGCCACTTTCTTACGTCACGGCGGGCAAGCCGCGTTTCATTCTCTACTTCAAAAACCTAAAACGCGTAAAAATGGTGATAGAGAAATTGTGATTTCGGATTCAGCGCCTACAAATTAGTCAAGTGGCCTCGCGGCTATCAAAAATAATCATTATTGAAGAAGTTTTGGTTCTACTGGATATTAAGCCATTCTATATGTTGTCACGTGGTAATTTGAAACCACCAAATATTTTTAAATGAGCCAATGAAAGGTAATAGAAATATAAAATTGGAAAGAAGGTTAGACCTATCCAAAGAGTAAATCAACTCAAATCAAGTATTATTAGCGATTAGGAGTAATAGCATTATCAACAACGATAAGAAAACATGTATTATTGTGATTTAATAATTATGAGAACCCATTGGTAAGATCAAAAAATTATAAAGCGGCATAATTATTATTGGCGGATTATAAAAAAAAAAAAAAAAAAAAAATAAAATGCATGAACATTGAGGTTAGAGTTACTTGTTAACGTTTTGAAAAGAATTAGTCGATCTTGGATAAATCGATAATTATTAGAACCAATACTGAACGAATCAGCTGATTATTCGATCAACCCATATGACCGGTTGAATCATATAAAATTCACTCATAAAGGATATATTATGTATACTAAAGGAAGTCGATGTGTAGAAATACAAATAACTATTATTTCTGTATAAATATTTATTATAATCCAAAAAAGCATGATAAATCAAGAGTATACAAAACTCATATAAAAACTAAATGTATTATCTATTAAAATCGTATGTTACGATTTATTTATGAATTCAATTTAAGATAAATACTCCATATATTTGTATAAAAACTTCTTTTATTTAATTTTTTTTCTATTATAAAGCCGAGGAAGCCCTGATTCCCAAGGCAACCAATTGTATTGAGTCTATTAAATTGAAGGCCAATCAGAGAGTAGCTTACAGAATTATTCTAGGAAGAGGCAAATTTTTCTGAAAACCTCTTTCTTCTGGCTTAAGATCCCAACCCGAGAGGATGCACATGGAGTTTAGGGTTTTTTCTTCTTCCTTTTAAAAATTTTTAATGAATTATTAAGCCAAACCCTTTTTTAAATGTAATGTATGTTTGTTGAATGTTAATTATTTGTGAACTCAGTGCTGTCAAGGAGTTCGTAATTGTAAAGATTCCCATAAAAATAGCTTTAATTCGAAAGAAACTTATAAAAATCTGGATCACGCGTTAGCCCAGCAGTGACGAAAAGGAGCCTACCCAATTAATTATTGGAAATAATTAATTCAATCCACGAGAACATCTAGAACTTCAGTCAGTGAGTGATAAGTCAAACCAAATGAGCTCATTTTTTCTACGTTCAGTGGGGGTAATTATTAAAACAAAAAGCGCTATTCCAATTAATTAGAATTAAAATAAAAAGTCACCACGTGTTGAACAATATCACATAGTCCATAAGAACATTTTATAAATTTATTTAATATATGTAGGAAGCTTACTTCCATGCACAGCCCGAATTCATATAAATCCCTGAGATCTCATGTTTGAATATTAATTTATTAATTATAAATTTGTTAATTGAACCAAGTATATCATATCAAACTTATAGACCGAACAGGTTTTTATTGGCAGAATTTTGTATTGATTGGAAGTCTAAGTACCAGTATTAAATATAATATATTTATGAATTTGAAACTCACTATTGTGAATATTAGCAAAGCCTGTGATAATTATTCAGATTTTAGGAATAGATTATTTAAGTGAATTATAGATTTATCGAATATCTTATGCACATCTTTTTTGTGGGAATATATTTTGTGTTTTATGTCAGCATACAAATCGTAGAAATTTATTTTATCCTAGTTCATCTCGTGTTATATAGTTTGAGCTGTTTTGGTACCAACAAATATTTAGCAGCACTTAAAATCATAGAATCAAATAATATTAACCTTATTCAGAGCACTCAATATTTATCATCCTTTGATGATATTCATTCTATCAGCCAGAACAAGTATATTAAGAAATTATATTAATAAGGTTCCAGTTATATCATATAAGGATCCAGAGAGCTTCAAGAACTGGCGTTGTAAGTTCTAAGGAATTTTGAAAGGGTATATTGGTGAATACTTGTATTCACGACGAGCGTTTTAAGAATCAACTAGAAACAACTATAGTTGGTCCTGATTATTCTCTAGTGGTACATGGTTACTGATAATCAGTCATCAAATATTCTTTTAATTTCCTTACTGGTATTCTTCAAGAACTTCATAGAAGCAGCGGTAAGAATTACCAATTACCGATCACTGAACCTTATGGTGATTATTTGTATTTATAAAATTCATGTTTCTACCACTGAGCTAGAGCTGAGGTTTGAACCCAGTAATTTTGCGAGCCGGAAGGCCTTAATTTTTTGTGAATTTATTCGCAAAAGAGGGAATTTAGAGACTGCTCTTATAAATACCAGAAACATCGTATTATCTGTGAAGGAATTACAATCCACAACTTCTCACAATAGCTTCATAACGTGGGACTCTATCATAAGAGATAACCCCCCCAGGAGCACAACTTCACACAATGGCACCCAACCAGTGGAGCGTGATGAAAAGCTTACCTACTCAATCTTACTATCAATGATTAATGAAATTATTGATAAAACTGAAAGCTGCAAGAAACATAATCTGAAGTTGTTTCGACAAGATATATCTGATAATCTATTGTAAGTTCTGGCTAAAATAATTGAGTTGCTCTTCAAATTAAAATTTTTCAAGCTGCATAAATACAGACAAACTGTATCACACGAGTTTGATAACATAATTCTCATAATAGAGAAAATTGGATGGAAATTTCCATAAAAGTCTATAGTAAAATTTTGATTTTGATCTTTGAATCTAGACATTGTATGCTGACCAGGGTTATAGGTTATTTGAGGCATTATAATACTATCGTTATTCAGGAGGATAAGACCCTAATTAGAATTTTAAGAACTATATTAGTGTAATTTGTAAGCCATATCTGTCTATGTTGATAAGCGTACCTGTAGCACTCGAAGGTCTTTTTGTAATATATGTACATGACACTTGAAACTTTAACACAACACAATTTTATCCAGAATAGGCACTATCACTGAATCCATTTTAATATTCCTGAGACTTGGCAACACACTTGGCTATTTACTCGAAGTATTCCATAATAACGTCACCATGAACCAGTCACCAGCTAACTCGCAAATCTCCTACTTCAGCGACCACCCCCAAAACTATGTAGCTACGACACCGGCCAATCAACAACCACAGGACAACGTCGCGGAGACCCCACGAGAGAGAGAGGGAGGCAGCATATGCTCCATCAGTTTCGACCCGCAAAACTTAGCCCAATTGTCTTCTACGAAGATTGATAACGTCGTCGATGCGATTAATTCCGATGAGAGTCCGGCTGAGGGAGATGAGGGAGTGAGGGCGTCCAACCCGGTACCGGCGTCTTCGCAGATCGCTCCAAGCATCGCCGAGGGAACGGAGAGTGCCGCCACCCAGTCGCCATCCGACGTGACCAGTCAACCACCAGCCGCCACCAACCTGGAAAAACGCAATACAACATTAGACTCTTCAGTCGGTTATGTTACCAATCTTATGGCAAATGAGTCTACAAACGAAATACAACTCATGTTCAGTCAACTCTTAGCAGGACAAGCTAAAGGAGCGGAAACAGCCCGGGAAAACAGCAAAACTATCAAAATAATCCAGGACAAATTGGAAGAAAATGCCAAAGTCCTACAAGAAGAGATCAAAACAGTCAGACAGGATGTCAAAGCTATGGATGAAAAATTTTCTAGCTTCAGGGAGGAAGTGAGAAATATAATAGATACCAAAATAGATACGCAATCTGCAGTCATCAAAAAATTAGAAACTCGTATAGATGACGTCACCTGTCAAATAAATGAACGGTTGGATGACGTACCAAAGGAAGTTGAAAAACAGGTGGACGTATTGGGTAAGGAGCTGGGCACCGCTATCATGGGAACTGTCATGGGAAAGGTGTTAGAAAATAAGGGCGAGATGGAGTCGAAAGTGGAGGAGAATAATAAGAAAATAATAGAGATAGTCAAGGAACAAAGTAACGTGCAGGCATGTATGGCAAATTTAGCGGAGGAGGGGGCAAAATCAAGTGAGAGATACGGCATGTTGGAGAATGCTATAGGCGGACAGCAGTTGAAGCTAACCGGATTGTATGATGAAGTGAATACACATAAGAAAATTATGAATGATAAATGGATCGCAAATGAAGAACGAGTCTCCAGAATAGAAACACGCATGGAAAATATCCCAGTCAGTCGAGTGCAATATACACCGAATGAAGTAGTAAACGGCACTCAACTTTTTCAAAGTCTTGGAAAATTCGATAATTCCCATCGTCATATGCAACCCAGACCGTTCATAGATCAAATAAAAGCTATTCAGGAATTGACACCCACCTCTTGGTTAATGTCGCGTTTCCAATTATCCAGTCTACTACTCGGCGAGCCGCTGATGTTTTTCCAGAGCCGGATGCGAGATATCAACAGCCTGGAGGACTTCATCTCCCAGTTCCTGCAACAGTATTGGAGTAAATGTAAACAGATGGACGCATTATCAGAAATTATTTTATGCACTTATGATAGCAGAAATGGACAATCCTACACTGATTTTATAACAGATTTGATGAATAGAAACTATCAGTTAGACGAATCTCTAGCTGATTCATCACTGGTCCACATATTATCAAAAAAGCTTCCTTTCAATGTTCGTATGACACTGGCAGTATCTTCGATTTCCAGTTGTGAAGAACTGATAGAACATTTACATTCTATCCAATCAGCTACTTCTGAGCCAAATTATATAAATAGACAAGCAGGAAATTTTACTCAATCTAAAAACAATAATAATAGTCATTTCAGAAAAAATTATAATAGTAAAAATTATATTGCAAACGCTGGAGCAAATGCGCAAAGTGCAAAGTACATTGAAAATAATTCCAGGAACAGATCCCAATATTACAATAGTAAACGGTATCACAAAGAAGCACATTATGACAGCAGACGTCATTGGAAGAGAAACGATAAACAGGATATAAATTTCACAAATCAGGACGATCATAATCAAAATAGCAATAGGCTAAACACATCCTATACAGTGGCATGCACAATAAAAACAGACCAACAACAACCTACAGTAAATCAACCACCAGAACAAATCCACCACCGCACCAGCCCGCCACCAAATAAAGAAGCCAAACATACATCAAAATCAATCTGCAAAAAGCAACCCATATTAAGCCTACTATTTCCCCCCGAGGATCTACCACCAGTAACCAGCCCACCACCGAAAATAACATGCAACATTAACACGGAAATAATTAGAGAATCACCGATAATAAGACCTGAAAATGATACACCGCCTTCATGCACTGAACCTATATGCCAGCAAGCAACCCCCCCACAACATACCCGGTTTGAACAGCCACCACCCAAGCATCGTTGGATTCACCCGCGGCACACTAGGTTCAAGGAGCAAACCGCTACCAAAGCAAGCCGAAAGTGTGACCGGCAGGACGACGTCGGAGCGAACCCTAGAGTCCAACACCGGAAGGCCCACCGGAGAAAACGACAGAGAAGGCCCCGGAAGAGAGGTTATCGTCCGCATGCCAAATTCAAACACCACAAAAAAGAGGCACAGGAACCAAGCGACCAGGAAAAGAAGGCAACATGCAGGGAGGAATACCGGCACCAGAATGAAGTGGATAATGATACCAACATGCACCCGAAGCACACGCGGTTCAAGCAAGCCGCTTACCGTCGTGATTGCACCTACGGAATAAATAAAAGGAATATGCCAAAAGTAAATGGAGAATTAATAACGGATACGGGTTTAGAAAATGATAAAGGAAGAAATTATTATAGGAAGCTATTGGAAGATGGAATATGTGCATTAAAATTTAAAGAAGGAATGAATTGTTCATTGAAGGAAAGAACATCTGTGTATTGTTCACCAAGAGGTTATGTTACAAGCTTAACAATTATGCTGATTCATTTTGTTATGACTATTAGTACGACTATGATGTCAGGTAAAAATTATGTTGCAAATATAATAATGGAGGGTAAAACGTGTGAACTAAAATCGAAAGGAATAGTACATTGTTTATCGAAAATGGAATTATACGATTGTTGTTTATGGAAAGGTTATGTTGGAAGAAATACAATAAATACATTGATTTATTTCGTGAATATTATTATTATTATGGCTGTGATAGCAATTAAAGAAAATATTATTAAAGTACTGATGAATGAGGGCGTGATATATGCTAAGAGAATCAATTCAAAAATTTTCAAAACCAATTTGAAACCCAGAAAAGTTGAGGATAGACAAAGCAAATATTCTAAATTATCCAAGATAAGAGAGCTGATGGAGAATCGGTCGTCAGAGCCGCCAAACAATTCACAGAATCAAAACAAAATATTTCTAATCTCAAGCCGTATTATCGGACAATAAGCGATAAGGATATAAACAATAATATTTTGGTTAAACGTCATTGGCCTACCTGACAAGATATACATACCAGACGAACGCCAACAATAAACTTAATTAGCAGACGAGTATCCACTTCGAATAACAACACCTGAAAATAAAGAAATAAAAAATTTAGAAACCATTTTTAACACCTTTCTTATTAATGAAACAAGAGAATAAATAACTTCTAATGTTAAAAGCCAACTTACCTTCATGTAGCAGGAAGAGACATCAAGATGGCGACAAGTGACAAACCGAAGCCAACGTAAACCAGCTGTCCACTACGAAAACCAGAGTAGTCAATGCCTATTAAATCATCAAAGTTGATACCCCGAATAAGAAGATCAAGTGTCATATAAATGTGAATTGCATGTAGAGATATTATAAAAATATTATATTATTATTATTTATGTATAAACTATTAAGAAAATCACTAAAATTATCCGCCAAATGATCAAACCGCATAGTTACCACCAAAAGCATTAATCCCAAGTCTCAATGTATTAGAGGAATAAGAAGTTCTTGTTGATAAAACCTACCAAAGATTATCCTTAAAAATATCCATTATATGAAAACAAAGCCCAATTTCTGCAAGAGAATGAAATGAAAATGTACAAGTCACTGTTCTATGTTGAGGGAGAAAATATGTTATACTCTGCAAGTCGGAGAATTACCAGTTTGTTAGGTTGGCAATGATTTTGCACCAACGTTCAAATGTGCTTCTGGCCTGAGGGCGGAGCGTGGATTAGAAAAAAGATTTATATTATGTATGGAGGAGGAGATAGTTTATATTGTGTATTGTGTGTAGAAGGAGATTGGCCGATGTAAGGCGTATGTATTTGAATTGAATTTATTTATTGTTGTATATGTTGTTGAATTGTTAGGAGGTAGGATTCTCAGTAGAGTTATTAGCAGACTTTGTAACATGTATGATTTCTGATCCAAAACCAACTGGATCATAAAATTTATATTATATTCTCGAATTGTCGTTTTAAATCAGAAATCAGAGGGCGTTTTGTGTCACGTGGTAATTTGAAACCACCAAATATTTTTAAATGAGCCAATGAAATGTAATAGAACTATAAAATTGGAAAGAAGGTTAGACCTATCCAAAGAGTAAATCAACTCAAATCAAGTATTATTAGCGATTAGGAGTAATAGCATTATCAACAACGATAAGAAAACATGTATTATTGTGATTTAATAATTATGAGAACCCATTGGTAAGATCAAAAAATTATAAAGCGGCATAATTATTATTGGCGGATTATAAAAAAAAAAAAAAAAAAAAATAAAATGCATGAACATTGAGGTTAGAGTTACTTGTTTACGTTTTGAAAAGAATTAGTCGATCTTGGATAAATCGATAATTATTAGAACCAATACTGAACGAATCAGCTGATTATTCGATCAACCCATATGACCGGTTGAATCATATAAAATTCACTCATAAAGGATATATTATGTATACTAAAGGAAGTCGATGTGTAGAAATACAAATAACTATTATTTCTGTATAAATATTTATTATAATCCAAAAAAGCATGATAAATCAAGAGTATACAAAACTCATATAAAAACTAAATGTATTATCTATTAAAATCGTATGTTACGATTTATTTATGAATTCAATTTAAGATAAATACTCCATATATTTGTATAAAAACTTCTTTTATTTAATTTTTTCTATTATAAAGCCGAGGAAGCCCTGATTCCCAAGGCAACCAATTGTATTGAGTCTATTAAATTGAAGGCCAATCAGAGAGTAGCTTACAGAATTATTCTAGGAAGAGGCAAATTTTTCTGAAAACCTCTTTCTTCTGGCTTAAGATCCCAACCCGAGAGGATGCACATGGAGTTTAGGGTTTTTTCTTCTTCCTTTTAAAAATTTTTAATGAATTATTAAGCCAAACCCTTTTTTAAATGTAATGTATGTTTGTTGAATGTTAATTATTTGTGAACTCAGTGCTGTCAAGGAGTTCGTAATTGTAAAGATTCCCATAAAAATAGCTTTAATTCGAAAGAAACTTATAAAAATCTGGATCACGCGTTAGCCCAGCAGTGACGAAAAGGAGCCTACCCAATTAATTATTGGAAATAATTAATTCAATCCACGAGAACATCTAGAACTTCAGTCAGTGAGTGATAAGTCAAACCAAATGAGCTCATTTTTTCTACGTTCAGTGGGGGTAATTATTAAAACAAAAAGCGCTATTCCAATTAATTAGAATTAAAATAAAAAGTCACCACGTGTTGAACAATATCACATAGTTCATAAGAACATTTTATAAATTTATTTAATATATGTAGGAAGCTTACTTCCATGCACAGCCCGAATTCATATAAATCCCTGAGATCTCATGTTTGAATATTAATTTATTAATTATAAATTTGTTAATTGAACCAAGTATATCATATCAAACTTATAGACCGAACAGGTTTTTATTGGTAGAATTTTGTATTGATTGGAAGTCTAAGTACCAGTATTAAAAATAATATATTTATGAATTTGAAACTCACTATTGTGAATATTAGCAAAGCCTGTGATAATTATTCAGATTTTAGAAATAGATTATTTAAGTGAATTATAGAGATATTGAATATTTATGCATATCTGTTTTATGGGAATATATTTTGTGTTTTATGTCAGCATACAAACTTATAGAATTTTTTATTATATCCCAACTCATCTCGTGTTATATAGTTTGAGCTGTTTTGGTACCAACAAATATTTAGCAGCACTTAAAATCATAGAATCAAATAATATTAACCTTATTCAGAGCACTCAATATTTATCATCCTTTGATGATATTCATTTTATCAGCCAGAACAAGTATATTAAGAAATTATATTAATAAGGTTCCAGTTATATCATATAAGGATCCAGAGAGCTTCAAGAACTGGCGTTGTAAGTTCTAAGGAATTTTGAAAGGGTATATTGGTGAATACTTGTATTCACGACGAGCGTTTTAAGAATCAACTAGAAACAACTATAGTTGGTCCTGATTATTCTCTAGTGGTACATGGTTACTGATAATCAGTCATCAAATATTCTTTTAATTTCCTTACTGGTATTCTTCAAGAACTTCATAGAAGCAGCGGTAAGAATTACCAATTACCGATCACTGAACCTTATGGTGATTATTTGTATTTATAAAATTCATGTTTCTACCACTGAGCTAGAGCTGAGGTTTGAACCCAGTAATTTTGCGAGCCGGAAGGCCTTAATTTTTTGTGAATTTATTCGCAAAAGAGGGAATTTAGAGACTGCTCTTATAAATACCAGAAACATCGTATTATCTGTGAAGGAATTACAATCCACAACTTCTCACAATAGCTTCATAACGTGGGACTCTATCATAAGAGATAACCCCCCCAGGAGCACAACTTCACACAATGGCACCCAACCAGTGGAGCGTGATGAAAAGCTTACCTACTCAATCTTACTATCAATGATTAATGAAATTATTGATAAAACTGAAAGCTGCAAGAAACATAATCTGAAGTTGTTTCGACAAGATATATCTGATAATCTATTGTAAGTTCTGGCTAAAATAATTGAGTTGCTCTTCAAATTAAAATTTTTCAAGCTGCATAAATACAGACAAACTGTATCACACGAGTTTGATAACATAATTCTCATAATAGAGAAAATTGGATGGAAATTTCCATAAAAGTCTATAGTAAAATTTTGATTTTGATCTTTGAATCTAGACATTGTATGCTGACCAGGGTTATAGGTTATTTGAGGCATTATAATACTATCGTTATTCAGGAGGATAAGACCCTAATTAGAATTTTAAGAACTATATTAGTGTAATTTGTAAGCCATATCTGTCTATGTTGATAAGCGTACCTGTAGCACTCGAAGGTCTTTTTGTAATATATGTACATGACACTTGAAACTTTAACACAACACAATTTTATCCAGAATAGGCACTATCACTGAATCCATTTTAATATTCCTGAGACTTGGCAACACACTTGGCTATTTACTCGAAGTATTCCATAATAACGTCACCATGAACCAGTCACCAGCTAACTCGCAAATCTCCTACTTCAGCGACCACCCCCAAAACTATGTAGCTACGACACCGGCCAATCAACAACCACAGGACAACGTCGCGGAGACCCCACGAGAGAGAGAGGGAGGCAGCATATGCTCCATCAGTTTCGACCCGCAAAACTTAGCCCAATTGTCTTCTACGAAGATTGATAACGTCGTCGATGCGATTAATTCCGATGAGAGTCCGGCTGAGGGAGATGAGGGAGTGAGGGCGTCCAACCCGGTACCGGCGTCTTCGCAGATCGCTCCAAGCATCGCCGAGGGAACGGAGAGTGCCGCCACCCAGTCGCCATCCGACGTGACCAGTCAACCACCAGCCGCCACCAACCTGGAAAAACGCAATACAACATTAGACTCTTCAGTCGGTTATGTTACCAATCTTATGGCAAATGAGTCTACAAACGAAATACAACTCATGTTCAGTCAACTCTTAGCAGGACAAGCTAAAGGAGCGGAAACAGCCCGGGAAAACAGCAAAACTATCAAAATAATCCAGGACAAATTGGAAGAAAATGCCAAAGTCCTACAAGAAGAGATCAAAACAGTCAGACAGGATGTCAAAGCTATGGATGAAAAATTTTCTAGCTTCAGGGAGGAAGTGAGAAATATAATAGATACCAAAATAGATACGCAATCTGCAGTCATCAAAAAATTAGAAACTCGTATAGATGACGTCACCTGTCAAATAAATGAACGGTTGGATGACGTACCAAAGGAAGTTGAAAAACAGGTGGACGTATTGGGTAAGGAGCTGGGCACCGCTATCATGGGAACTGTCATGGGAAAGGTGTTAGAAAATAAGGGCGAGATGGAGTCGAAAGTGGAGGAGAATAATAAGAAAATAATAGAGATAGTCAAGGAACAAAGTAACGTGCAGGCATGTATGGCAAATTTAGCGGAGGAGGGGGCAAAATCAAGTGAGAGATACGGCATGTTGGAGAATGCTATAGGCGGACAGCAGTTGAAGCTAACCGGATTGTATGATGAAGTGAATACACATAAGAAAATTATGAATGATAAATGGATCGCAAATGAAGAACGAGTCTCCAGAATAGAAACACGCATGGAAAATATCCCAGTCAGTCGAGTGCAATATACACCGAATGAAGTAGTAAACGGCACTCAGCTTTTTCAAAGTCTTGGAAAATTCGATAATTCCTACCGTCATATGCAACCCAGACCATTCATAGATCAAATAAAAGCTATTCAGGAATTGACACCCACCTCTTGGTTAATGTGGCGTTTCCAATTATCCAGTCTACTACTCGGCGAGCCGCTGATGTTTTTCCAGAGCCGGATGCGAGATATCAACAGCCTGGAGGACTTCATCTCCCAGTTCCTGCAACAGTATTGGAGCAAATGTAAACAGATGGACGCATTATCAGAAATTATTTTATGCACTTATGATAGCAGAAATGGACAATCCTACACTGATTTTATAACAGATTTGATGAATAGAAACTATCAGTTAGACGAATATCTAGCTGATTCATCACTGGTCCACATATTATCAAAAAAGCTTCCTTTCAATGTTCGTATGACACTGGCAGTATCTTCGATTTCCAGTTGTGAAGAACTGATAGAACATTTACATTCTATCCAATCAGCTACTTCTGAGCCAAATTATATAAATAGACAAGCAGGAAATTTTACTCAATCTAAAAACAATAATAATAGTCATTTCAGAAAAAATTATAATAGTAAAAATTATATTGCAAACGCTGGAGCAAATGCGCAAAGTGCAAAGTACATTGAAAATAATTCCAGGAACAGATCCCAATATTACAATAGTAAACGGTATCACAAAGAAGCACATTATGACAGCAGACGTCATTGGAAGAGAAACGATAAACAGGATATAAATTTCACAAATCAGGACGATCATAATCAAAACAGCAATAGGCTAAACACATCCTATACAGTGGCATGCACAATAAAAACAGACCAACAACAACCTACAGTAAATCAACCACCAGAACAAATCCACCACCGCACCAGCCCGCCACCAAATAAAGAAGCCAAACATACATCAAAATCAATATGCAAAAAACAACCTATATTAAGTCTGCTATTCCCTCCCGAAGAACTACCACCAGTAACCAGCCCACCACCGAAAATATTTTACAGCATTGACACAGAAATGATTAAAGAATTGCCAATAACCAAGCCTAAAAATAATGAACCACAGTCATGCACCGAACCTGTGTACCAGCATGCAATAACCCCACAACCTACCCGGTTTGAGCAGCCACCACCCAAGCATCGTTGGATCCACCCGCGGCACACTAGGTTCAAGGAGCAAACCGCTACCAAAGCAAGCCGAAAGTGTGACCGGCAGGACGACGTCGGAGCGAACCCTAGAGTCCAACACCGGAAGGCCCACCGGAGAAAACGACAGAGAAGGCCCCGGAAGAGAGGTTACCGTCCGCATGCCAAATTCAAACACCACAAAAAAGAGGCACAGGAACCAAGCAACCAAGAAAAGAAGGCAACATGCAGGGAGAAATACCGGCACCAGAATGAAGTGGATAATGATACCAACATGCACCCGAAGCACACGCGGTTCAAGCAAGCAGCTTACCGTCGTGATTGCAATTACGGAATAAAGAAAAGGAACATGCTCAAAAACAAGGAAAAAGTAATAACGGATATGGGTTTAGAAAATGATAAAGGAAGAAATTATTATAGGAAGCTATTGGAAGATGGAATATGTGCATTAAAATTTAAAGAAGGAATGAATTGTTCATTGAAGGAAAGAACATCTGTGTATTGTTCACCAAGAGGTTATGTTACAAGCTTAACAATTATGCTGATTCATTTTGTTATGACTATTAGTACGACTATGATGTCAGGTAAAAATTATGTTGCAAATATAATAATGGAGGGTAAAACGTGTGAACTAAAATCGAAAGGAATAGTACATTGTTTATCGAAAATGGAATTATACGATTGTTGTTTATGGAAAGGTTATGTTGGAAGAAATACAATAAATACATTGATTTATTTCGTGAATATTATTATTATTATGGCTGTGATAGCAATTAAAGAAAATATTATTAAAGTACTGATGAATGAGGGCGTGATATATGCTAAGAGAATCAATTCAAAAATTTTCAAAACCAATTTGAAACCCAGAAAAGTTGAGGATAGACAAAGCAAATATTCTAAATTATCCAAGATAAGAGAGCTGATGGAGAATCGGTCGTCAGAGCCGCCAAACAATTCACAGAATCAAAACAAAATATTTCTAATCTCAAGCCGTATTATCGGGACAATAAGCGATAAGGATATAAACAATAATATTTTGGTTAAACGTCATTGGCCTACCTGACAAGATATACATACCAGACGAACGCCAACAATAAACTTAATTAGCAGACGAGTATCCACTTCGAATAACAACACCTGAAAATAAAGAAATAAAAAATTTAGAAACCATTTTTAACACCTTTCTTATTAGTGAAACAAGAGAATAAATAACTTCTAATGTTAAAAGCCAACTTACCTTCATGTAGCAGGAAGAGACATCAAGATGGCGACAAGTGACAAACCGAAGCCAACGTAAACCAGCTGTCCACTACGAAAACCAGAGTAGTCAATGCCTATTAAATCATCAAAGTTGATACCCCGAATAAGAAGATCAAGTGTCATATAAATGTGAATTGCATGTAGAGATATTATAAAAATATTATATTATTATTATTTATGTTTAAACTAATTAAGAAAATCACTAAAATTATCCGCCAAATGATCAAACCGCATAGTTACCACCAAAAGCATTAATCCCAAGTCTCAATGTATTAGATGAATAAGAAGTTCTTGTTGATAAAACCTACCAAAGATTATCCTTAAAAATATCCATTATATGAAAGCAAAGCCCAAATTCTGCAAGAGAATGAAATGAAAATGTACAAGTCACTGTTCTATGTTGAGGGAGAAAATATGTTATACTCTGCAAGTCGGAGAATTACCAGTTTGTTAGGTTGGCAATGATTTTGCACCAACGTTCAAATGTGCTTCTGGCCTGAGGGCGGAGCGTGGATTAGAAAAAAGATTTATATTATGTATGGAGGAGGAGATAGTTTATATTGTGTATTGTGTGTAGAAGGAGATTGGCCGATGTAAGGCGTATGTATTTGAATTGAATTTATTTATTGTTGTATATGTTGTTGAATTGTTAGGAGGTAGGATTCTCAGTAGAGTTATTAGCAGACTTTGTAACATGTATGATTTCTGATCCAAAACCAACTGGATCATAAAATTTATATTATATTCTCGAATTGTCGTTTTAAATCAGAAATCAGAGGGCGTTTTGTGTCACGTGGTAATTTGAAACCACCAAATATTTTTAAATGAGCCAATGAAATGTAATAGAACTATAAAATTGGAAAGAAGGTTAGACCTATCCAAAGAGTAAATCAACTCAAATCAAGTATTATTAGCGATTAGGAGTAATAGCATTATCAACAACGATAAGAAAACATGTATTATTGTGATTTAATAATTATGAGAACCCATTGGTAAGATCAAAAAATTATAAAGCGGCATAATTATTATTGGCGGATTATAAAAAAAAAAAAAAAAAAAAAAATAAAATGCATGAACATTGAGGTTAGAGTTACTTGTTTACGTTTTGAAAAGAATTAGTCGATCTTGGATAAATCGATAATTATTAGAACCAATACTGAACGAATCAGCTGATTATTCGATCAACCCATATGACCGGTTGAATCATATAAAATTCACTCATAAAGGATATATTATGTATACTAAAGGAAGTCGATGTGTAGAAATACAAATAACTATTATTTCTGTATAAATATTTATTATAATCCAAAAAAGCATGATAAATCAAGAGTATACAAAACTCATATAAAAACTAAATGTATTATCTATTAAAATCGTATGTTACGATTTATTTATGAATTCAATTTAAGATAAATACTCCATATATTTGTATAAAAACTTCTTTTATTTAATTTTTTCTATTATAAAGCCGAGGAAGCCCTGATTCCCAAGGCAACCAATTGTATTGAGTCTATTAAATTGAAGGCCAATCAGAGAGTAGCTTACAGAATTATTCTAGGAAGAGGCAAATTTTTCTGAAAACCTCTTTCTTCTGGCTTAAGATCCCAACCCGAGAGGATGCACATGGAGTTTAGGGTTTTTTCTTATTCCTTTTAAAAATTTTTAATGAATTATTAAGCCAAACCCTTTTTTAAATGTAATGTATGTTTGTTGAATGTTAATTATTTGTGAACTCAGTGCTGTCAAGGAGTTCGTAATTGTAAAGATTCCCATAAAAATAGCTTTAATTCGAAAGAAACTTATAAAAATCTGGATCACGCGTTAGCCCAGCAGTGACGAAAAGGAGCCTACCAATTAATTATTGGAAATAATTAATTCAATCCACGAGAACATCTAGAACTTCAGTCAGTGAGTGATAAGTCAAACCAAATGAGCTCATTTTTTCTACGTTCAGTGGGGGTAATTATTAAAACAAAAAGCGCTATTCCAATTAATTAGAATTAAAATAAAAAGTCACCACGTGTTGAACAATATCACATAGTTCATAAGAACATTTTATAAATTTATTTAATATATGTAGGAAGCTTACTTCCATGCACAGCCCGAATTCATATAAATCCCTGAGATCTCATGTTTGAATATTAATTTATTAATTATAAATTTGTTAATTGAACCAAGTATATCATATCAAACTTATAGACCGAACAGGTTTTTATTGGCAGAATTTTGTATTGATTGGAAGTCTAAGTACCAGTATTAAAATAATATATTTATGAATTTGAAACTCATTATTGTGAATATTAGCAAAGCCTGTGATAATTATTCAGATTTTAGGAATAGATTATTTAAGTGAATTATAGATTTATCGAATATTTATGCACATCTTTTTTGTGGGAATATATTTTGTGTTTTATGTCAGCATACAAACTTATAGAATTTTTTATTATATCCCAACTCATCTCGTGTTATATAGTTTGAGCTGTTTTGGTACCAACAAATATTTAGCAGCACTTAAAATCATAGAATCAAGTAATATTAACCTTATTCAGAGCACTCAATATTTATCATCCTTTGATGATATTCATTTTATCAGCCAGAACAAGTATATTAAGAAATTATATTAATAAGGTTCCAGTTATATCATATAAGGATCCAGAGAGCTTCAAGAACTGGCGTTGTAAGTTCTAAGGAATTTTGAAAGGGTATATTGGTGAATACTTGTATTCACGACGAGCGTTTTAAGAATCAACTAGAAACAACTATAGTTGGTCCTGATTATTCTCTAGTGGTACATGGTTACTGATAATCAGTCATCAAATATTCTTTTAATTTCCTTACTGGTATTCTTCAAGAACTTCATAGAAGCAGCGGTAAGAATTACCAATTACCGATCACTGAACCTTATGGTGATTATTTGTATTTATAAAATTCATGTTTCTACCACTGAGCTAGAGCTGAGGTTTGAACCCAGTAATTTTGCGAGCCGGAAGGCCTTAATTTTTTGTGAATTTATTCGCAAAAGAGGGAATTTAGAGACTGCTCTTATAAATACCAGAAACATCGTATTATCTGTGAAGGAATTACAATCCACAACTTCTCACAATAGCTTCATAACGTGGGACTCTATCATAAGAGATAACCCCCCCAGGAGCACAACTTCACACAATGGCACCCAACCAGTGGAGCGTGATGAAAAGCTTACCTACTCAATCTTACTATCAATGATTAATGAAATTATTGATAAAACTGAAAGCTGCAAGAAACATAATCTGAAGTTGTTTCGACAAGATATATCTGATAATCTATTGTAAGTTCTGGCTAAAATAATTGAGTTGCTCTTCAAATTAAAATTTTTCAAGCTGCATAAATACAGACAAACTGTATCACACGAGTTTGATAACATAATTCTCATAATAGAGAAAATTGGATGGAAATTTCCATAAAAGTCTATAGTAAAATTTTGATTTTGATCTTTGAATCTAGACATTGTATGCTGACCAGGGTTATAGGTTATTTGAGGCATTATAATACTATCGTTATTCAGGAGGATAAGACCCTAATTAGAATTTTAAGAACTATATTAGTGTAATTTGTAAGCCATATCTGTCTATGTTGATAAGCGTACCTGTAGCACTCGAAGGTCTTTTTGTAATATATGTACATGACACTTGAAACTTTAACACAACACAATTTTATCCAGAATAGGCACTATCACTGAATCCATTTTAATATTCCTGAGACTTGGCAACACACTTGGCTATTTACTCGAAGTATTCCATAATAACGTCACCATGAACCAGTCACCAGCTAACTCGCAAATCTCCTACTTCAGCGACCACCCCCAAAACTATGTAGCTACGACACCGGCCAATCAACAACCACAGGACAACGTCGCGGAGACCCCACGAGAGAGAGAGGGAGGCAGCATATGCTCCATCAGTTTCGACCCGCAAAACTTAGCCCAATTGTCTTCTACGAAGATTGATAACGTCGTCGATGCGATTAATTCCGATGAGAGTCCGGCTGAGGGAGATGAGGGAGTGAGGGCGTCCAACCCGGTACCGGCGTCTTCGCAGATCGCTCCAAGCATCGCCGAGGGAACGGAGAGTGCCGCCACCCAGTCGCCATCCGACGTGACCAGTCAACCACCAGCCGCCACCAACCTGGAAAAACGCAATACAACATTAGACTCTTCAGTCGGTTATGTTACCAATCTTATGGCAAATGAGTCTACAAACGAAATACAACTCATGTTCAGTCAACTCTTAGCAGGACAAGCTAAAGGAGCGGAAACAGCCCGGGAAAACAGCAAAACTATCAAAATAATCCAGGACAAATTGGAAGAAAATGCCAAAGTCCTACAAGAAGAGATCAAAACAGTCAGACAGGATGTCAAAGCTATGGATGAAAAATTTTCTAGCTTCAGGGAGGAAGTGAGAAATATAATAGATACCAAAATAGATACGCAATCTGCAGTCATCAAAAAATTAGAAACTCGTATAGATGACGTCACCTGTCAAATAAATGAACGGTTGGATGACGTACCAAAGGAAGTTGAAAAACAGGTGGACGTATTGGGTAAGGAGCTGGGCACCGCTATCATGGGAACTGTCATGGGAAAGGTGTTAGAAAATAAGGGCGAGATGGAGTCGAAAGTGGAGGAAAATAATAAGAAAATAATAGAGATAGTCAAGGAACAAAGTAACGTGCAGGCATGTATGGCAAATTTAGCGGAGGAGGGGGCAAAATCAAGTGAGAGATACGGCATGTTGGAGAATGCTATAGGCGGACAGCAGTTGAAGCTAACCGGATTGTATGATGAAGTGAATACACATAAGAAAATTATGAATGATAAATGGATCGCAAATGAAGAACGAGTCTCCAGAATAGAAACACGCATGGAAAATATCCCAGTCAGTCGAGTGCAATATACACCGAATGAAGTAGTAAACGGCACTCAACTTTTTCAAAGTCTTGGAAAATTCGATAATTCCCATCGTCATATGCAACCCAGACCATTCATAGATCAAATAAAAGCTATTCAGGAATTGATACCCACCTCTTGGTTAATGTGGCGTTTCCAATTATCCAGTCTACTACTCGGCGAGCCGCTGATGTTTTTCCAGAGCCGGATGCGAGATATCAACAGCCTGGAGGACTTCATCTCCCAGTTCCTGCAACAGTATTGGAGCAAATGTAAACAGATGGACGCATTATCAGAAATTATTTTATGCACTTATGATAGCAGAAATGGACAATCCTACACTGATTTTATAACAGATTTGATGAATAGAAACTATCAGTTAGACGAATATCTAGCTGATTCATCACTGGTCCACATCTTATCAAAAAAGCTTCCTTTCAATGTTCGTATGACACTGGCAGTATCTTCGATTTCCAGTTGTGAAGAACTGATAGAACATTTACATTCTATCCAATCAGCTACTTCTGAGCCAAATTATATAAATAGACAAGCAGGAAATTTTACTCAATCTAAAAACAATAATAATAGTCATTTCAGAAAAAATTATAATAGTAAAAATTATATTGCAAACGCTGGAGCAAATGCGCAAAGTGCAAAGTACATTGAAAATAATTCCAGGAACAGATCCCAATATTACAATAGTAAACGGTATCACAAAGAAGCACATTATGACAGCAGACGTCATTGGAAGAGAAACGATAAACAGGATATAAATTTCACAAATCAGGACGATCATAATCAAAACAGCAATAGGCTAAACACATCCTATACAGTGGCATGCACAATAAAAACAGACCAACAACAACCTACAGTAAATCAACCACCAGAACAAATCCACCACCGCACCAGCCCGCCACCAAATAAAGAAGCCAAACATACATCAAAATCAATCTGCAAAAAGCAACCCATATTAAGCCTACTATTTCCCCCCGAGGATCTACCACCAGTAACCAGCCCACCACCGAAATTAACATGCAACATTAACACGGAAATAATTAGAGAATCACCGATAATAAGACCTGAAAATGATACACCGCCTTCATGCACTGAACCTATATGCCAGCAAGCAACCCCCCCACAACATACCCGGTTTGAACAGCCACCACCCAAGCATCGTTGGATTCACCCGCGGCACACTAGGTTCAAGGAGCAAACCGCTACCAAAGCAAGCCGAAAGTGTGACCGGCAGGACGACGTCGGAGCGAACCCCAGAGTCCAACACCGGAAGGCCCACCGGAGAAAACGACAGAGAAGGCCCCGGAAGAGAGGTTACCGTCCGCATGCCAAATTCAAACACCACAAAAAAGAGGCACAGGAACCAAGCAACCAGGAAAAGAAGGCAACATGCAGGGAGGAATACCGGCACCAGAATGAAGTGGATAATGATACCAACATGCACCCGAAGCACACGCGGTTCAAGCAAGCCGCTTACCGTCGTGATTGCACCTACGGAATAAATAAAAGGAATATGCCAAAAGTAAATGGAGAATTAATAACGGATACGGGTTTAGAAAATGATAAAGGAAGAAATTATTATAGGAAGCTATTGGAAGATGGAATATGTGCATTAAAATTTAAAGAAGGAATGAATTGTTCATTGAAGGAAAGAACATCTGTGTATTGTTCACCAAGAGGTTATGTTACAAGCTTAACAATTATGCTGATTCATTTTGTTATGACTATTAGTACGACTATGATGTCAGGTAAAAATTATGTTGCAAATATAATAATGGAGGGTAAAACGTGTGAACTAAAATCGAAAGGAATAGTACATTGTTTATCGAAAATGGAATTATACGATTGTTGTTTATGGAAAGGTTATGTTGGAAGAAGTACAATAAATACATTGATTTATTTCGTGAATATTATTATTATTATGGCTGTGATAGCAATTAAAGAAAATATTATTAAAGTACTGATGAATGAGGGCGTGATATATGCTAAGAGAATCAATTCAAAAATTTTCAAAACCAATTTGAAACCCAGAAAAGTTGAGGATAGACAAAGCAAATATTCTAAATTATCCAAGATAAGTGAGCTGATGGAGAATCGGTCGTCAGAGCCGCCAAACAATTCACAGAATCAAAACAAAATATTTCTAATCTCAAGCCGTATTATCGGGACAATAAGCGATAAGGATATAAACAATAATATTTTGGTTAAACGTCATTGGCCTACCTGACAAGATATACATACCAGACGAACGCCAACAATAAACTTAATTAGCAGACGAGTATCCACTTCGAATAACAACACCTGAAAATAAAGAAATAAAAAATTTAGAAACCATTTTTAACACCTTTCTTATTAGTGAAACAAGAGAATAAATAACTTCTAATGTTAAAAGCCAACTTACCTTCATGTAGCAGGAAGAGACATCAAGATGGCGACAAGTGACAAACCGAAGCCAACGTAAACCAGCTGTCCACTACGAAAACCAGAGTAGTCAATGCCTATTAAATCATCAAAGTTGATACCCCGAATAAGAAGATCAAGTGTCATATAAATGTGAATTGCATGTAGAGATATTATAAAAATATTATATTATTATTATTTATGTATAAACTATTAAGAAAATCACTAAAATTATCCGCCAAATGATCAAACCGCATAGTTACCACCAAAAGCATTAATCCCAAGTCTCAATGTATTAGAGGAATAAGAAGTTCTTGTTGATAAAACCTACCAAAGATTATCCTTAAAAATATCCATTATATGAAAGCAAAGCCCAAATTCTGCAAGAGAATGAAATGAAAATGTACAAGTCACTGTTCTATGTTGAGGGAGAAAATATTTATACTCTGCAAGTCGGAGAATTACCAGTTTGTTAGGTTGGCAATGATTTTGCACCAACGTTCAAATGTGCTTCTGGCCTGAGGGCGGAGCGTGGATTAGAAAAAAGATTTATATTATGTATGGAGGAGGAGATAGTTTATATTGTGTATTGTGTGTAGAAGGAGATTGGCCGATGTAAGGCGTATGTATTTGAATTGAATTTATTTATTGTTGTATATGTCGTTGAATTGTTAGGAGGTAGGATTCTCAGTAGAGTTATTAGCAGACTTTGTAACATGTATGATTTCTGATCCAAAACCAACTGGATCATAAAATTATATTATATTCTCGAATTGTCGTTTTAAATCAGAAATCAGAGGGCGTTTGTGTCACGTGGTAATTTGAAACCACCAAATATTTTTAAATGAGCCAATGAAAGGTAATAGAAATATAAAATTGGAAAGAAGGTTAGACCTATCCAAAGAGTAAATCAACTCAAATCAAGTATTATTAGCGATTAGGAGTAATAGCATTATCAACAACGATAAGAAAACATGTATTATTGTGATTTAATAATTATGAGAACCCATTGGTAAGATCAAAAAATTATAAAGCGGCATAATTATTATTGGCGGATTATAAAAAAAAAAAAAATAAAATGCATGAACATTGAGGTTAGAGTTACTTGTTTACGTTTTGAAAAGAATTAGTCGATCTTGGATAAATCGATAATTATTAGAACCAATACTGAACGAATCAGCTGATTATTCGATCAACCCATATGACCGGTTGAATCATATAAAATTCACTCATAAAGGATATATTATGTATACTAAAGGAAGTCGATGTGTAGAAATACAAATAACTATTATTTCTGTATAAATATTTATTATAATCCAAAAAAGCATGATAAATCAAGAGTATACAAAACTCATATAAAAACTAAATGTATTATCTATTAAAATCGTATGTTACGATTTATTTATGAATTCAATTTAAGATAAATACTCCATATATTTGTATAAAAACTTCTTTTATTTAATTTTTTTTCTATTATAAAGCCGAGGAAGCCCTGATTCCCAAGGCAACCAATTGTATTGAGTCTATTAAATTGAAGGCCAATCAGAGAGTAGCTTACAGAATTATTCTAGGAAGAGGCAAATTTTTCTGAAAACCTTCTTCTTCTGGCTTAAGATCCCAACCCGAGAGGATGCACATGGAGTTTAGGGTTTTTTCTTATTCCTTTTAAAAAATTTTTAATGAATTATTAAGCCAAACCCTTTTTTAAATGTAATGTATTTGTGTTGAATGTTATTTATTTGTGAACTCAGTGCTGTCAAGGAGTTCGTAATTGTAAAGATTCCCATAAAAATAGCTTTAATTCGAAAGAAACTTATAAAAATCTGGATCACGCGTTAGCCCAGCAGTGACGAAAAGGAGCCTACACAATTAATTATTGGAAATAATTAATTCAATCCACGAGAACATCTAGAACTTCAGTCAGTGAGTGATAAGTCAAACCAAATGAGCTCATTTTTTCTACGTTCAGTGGGGGTAATTATTAAAACAAAAAGCGCTATTCCAATTAATTAGAATTAAAATAAAAAGTCACCACGTGTTGAACAATATCACATAGTCCATAAGAACATTTTATAAATTTATTTAATATATGTAGGAAGCTTACTTCCATGCACAGCCCGAACTCATATTAAAAGCCCTGAGATCTCATGTTTGAATATTAATTTATTAATTATAAATTTGTTAATTGAACCAAGTATATCATATCAAACTTATAGACCGAACAGGTTTTTATTGGCAGAATTTTGTATTGATTGGAAGTGTAAGTACCAGTATTAAATATAATATATTTATGAATTTGAAACTCATTATTGTGAATATTAGCAAAGCCTGTGATAATTATTCAGATTTTAAAAGTAGATTATTTAAGTGAATTATAGATTTATCGAATATCTTATGCACATCTTTTTTGTGGGAATATATTTTGTGTTTTATGTCAGCATACAAATCGTAGAAATTTATTTTATCCTAGTTCATCTCGTGTTATATAGTTTGAGCTGTTTTGGTACCAACAAATATTTAGCAGCACTTAAAATCATAGAATCAAATAATATTAACCTTATTCAGAGCACTCAATATTTATCATCCTTTGATGATATTCATTCTATCAGCCAGAACAAGTATATTAAGAAATTATATTAATAAGGTTCCAGTTATATCATATAAGGATCCAGAGAGCTTCAAGAACTGGCGTTGTAAGTTCTAAGGAATTTTGAAAGGGTATATTGGTGAATACTTGTATTCACGACGAGCGTTTTAAGAATCAACTAGAAACAACTATAGTTGGTCCTGATTATTCTCTAGTGGTACATGGTTACTGATAATCAGTCATCAAATATTCTTTTAATTTCCTTACTGGTATTCTTCAAGAACTTCATAGAAGCAGCGGTAAGAATTACCAATCACCGGTCACTGAACCTTATGGTGATTATTTGTATTTATAAAATTCATGTTTCTACCACTGAGCTAGAGCTGAGGTTTGAACCCAGTAATTTTGCGAGCCGGAAGGCCTTAATTTTTTGTGAATTTATTCGCAAAAGAGGGAATTTAGAGACTGCTCTTATAAATACCAGAAACATCGTATTATCTGTGAAGGAATTACAATCCACAACTTCTCACAATAGCTTCATAACGTGGGACTCTATCATAAGAGATAACCCTAAGAAGTTTTTGAACACCTGAGAAGTTTATACATAAACATTTTTAATTTTTAAAAGTTCTAGTTTTCCAAAAAAATATTGAACTATGAAAAGATGAATCCAAATATGGAATCATAAATCATCTCCACTCATCACCCAATAAAATAGGAGGAAAAGGAATGTTGTAAATTCACTGAATTTCAATTGTCATTCAACAATCCAATTTAGCAGGTTCAAATCGTTGAATATCACTTTAAATTCCCAGCAATTATCGACTATTTCTTTTTACAATCAGAAAAATCTATTATAAACATACAGTATAAACATTGTGCTGATCTGAATCGATCTATGGTAATAATAGGAATTGAAAGAATAGAAAATGTCATGGCATTCCAAGTAGTGATGTCTGTGTATTAGAACTGCTGAGTTGATAATGCATACTGAAAAAAAGTCATGAATAGCTCAGACCAGCCTGACGACTTTGATGCTTTTGAAACCGGAATCTTGTTTTATTTTTATTAAAGAATGATATGGAATAAAAACCATGTATCATAGTACAAAACTTTGTATCATGAGTAAGATTGACAATCATGGCTTGTCGATTTTAGTTGCTGACCTAAATCCTCATCCCACAGTCGTGGAACTATGGACCAAGCCGAGCATTTGCCTTTCATGTCATATACCGTCGACACAAACTTATGAAATTTATGAAAAGCTTGATAGCTTGAATAGTGATCTGATATTTGTTACACGTTTTTATTCTGAGACATAATATATCTTAGACTAATTTTTAATGTTTCTTCAATCGGCAGGAAAACTTTGGTTTTTCAAAGTTATCTTACTCCCTTATTTTGGGGTATTTTCAGAAATCAAGATAAATAACCTACCAAATTTCCTACACAAATACAGTATAAGTTGTATTATAATAGCTAGAGTACTTACGTACTGTATAGTACAGTACCTGTTCGTTTTTACCATATAATTATATGATAATAGAAAGCTTTATTAAAAACAGCCATAACTTCCTTGTTTTCGGATATTTTCGAAAACGGGACTTACACTTTAAAGAATGTGGGGTCGCTGAATCCAAATCCGAAATCAGAAATCTTCTATCTATATTTTTAAGGAAGTTAGACTTTGAGAAAAAAGTGATGAGTCATACTCTGTGGAAACGTCGGCATAGTTGTTAGATCTTGCCTCTGCTTGCCTCAAGGGGAAAAGACGTGACAAAACGAGGTTCCTGGATAGGAGTCACCATGTGAAAGACACGATTTGACTCAATGTACTTCGACAAAAAAACGAGAACACTGTTCAGTGTTCAAGTTGCACGTCTCCTATCGTGTGAAAGAGGCCTTTGAATGTCGGCTTGCAGTCGGCTAGATTGATGTTGACGTTTAAATCCAACACTTCTTGGTAATGTATGTCATAATATATTATAGGATATGGTATTATTATTCAACACAATAATCTAGCTCTTTGAAGTAGCAAAAATAATGTAAACAAAAAAGAATGTATATGCAACACAGTATTCAAAGTATTTTTTATGATTGCTCTGCCGGTTCTTAGAATTATTGGTGTTCTTTCATCTCATGTTCTGGAGGCAAATACAATAGTCTACTTATTCTATATATACTGTATATACTGTTAACGTACTGTATATATGTACTGTAAATTAATAGTACCGTACCATTTTTCAAACAAACAATATAGTTTTTGGGCTATGATAATTTCTCTGCATCCTGTCTTAAATATAACATTCATCTTTTATCAAAACCCCTTCTTCATCTCATTAATCTTAGTCTGTCATGTGGTGTATTCCCTGATCCTTTCAAATTAGCTAAAGTGATACCTCTATTTAAATCTGGAGCATGTAATGATATGAATAACTACCGTCCTATATCCCTTTTGAGTGTTTTCTCTAAAATATTAGAAAAAATTGTGAAAGAACAACTGATGAGCTATCTTCTAGCAAACAATATTCTTAGTGAATCTCAGTATGGGTTTAGGCGAGATAAATCAATAACTGATGCCCTATTTGATATCAATGTAGAGATTTACAATTCTATAATCTTCTAGCCAAAAATCCATGATGATCTTCTTAGACTTGAAAAAAGCTTTTGATTCTATAGATAGGAGAAAGCTCTTAAAAAAGTTAGAATAAATAGGCATCCAAGGCACATCCTTGTCTTGGTTCAATAGTTTTCTTTCAAACAGGAGGCAATCTGTTTCCATAGCAGGTATAGTTGGTGATGAAGCTGACGTGGATTACGGGGTGATCCAGGGCAGTACTCTGGGTCCCCTGTTTTTCCTCGTCTACATTAACAATATTTCGAGACTTGCCCTGAATGGAAAGATTTTGCTATTTGCCGACGATACCCTGATTTTTCTGAGAGGTGATTATTGGGAGGAAGTAAAAGATAAAGCAATACATGATCTTGCACAGGTGAAAAAGTGGCTTGACCAGAACACCCTTTCTCTAAATGTAACAGAAACAAAGTTTATGCCAATATCTCTGCGCCCCATTACTGACTACAACCTTGAAGACATCAAAATACATAACTGTGATGATCCGCAAAGCAATGTATGAAACTGTGAGCGTATAGAAAGAGTACACTCATACAAATATCTAGGTATTGTTTTCGACAGTCGTATGAGATGGTCAGAACACATCACCTACTTAAAATGCAGAATTCGTCGGCTAATTTATGCTTTTCGGATGTTGAGTGACATTCTCAATCCAAATGAGATTAAGATGGCCTATTATGCTTATATACAATCAATACTGGCTTTTGGCATCATTGCTTGGGGAGGAGCTTATAAAACGGTTCTAGAACCCGTTGCTGTGGTTCAGATAGAAGTCATAAAGGTAGCCTTCAAGAAATCAAGATTTCATCCGTCAGATTTATTATTTAATGAAACATCTATTCTTACAGTAAGACAAATTTTTATAAAAGTTCTTCTTATTCACATGTACAAACATCAAAACTCAATTTTTTCAGTAGTCTCACACTCTTATAACACCCGTTACTCACAGAATACAACTGTCTCATCCACTTATTTGCACAGAACTTACTCAACTACCAACCCTTCATATATTTCACAAATTCTTTATAGGAACATTTCCAGTAGATTTGCCAACTTGAACTTATTTGAATCTTCGTCTATTGACACATTCAAAAAGAACACACACTGGTTATTATCAGTCCTCGGTCTGGATGAATCAGAGGAACTTATAAACTCATCCTACAGATAGTTTTTTTTTCATTATCTTTTTATGAGTTTAGTGTCTTGCATCAGACTTAAGGTAAATTTTGCTACTCATTCAATTTATAATTATTTATTAGAATTTCAATTAAGGTATCATTCCTATAATAGCTCTACAGTTTTTTTTTTCTAATTGAAATCCAACATCGTCGGGGTTTGTGCTTTGTTTTTCATTTCGAGTTTTCCCTGTCCTCCTCTCAATATCTTAGGATACGTCAACATCCTTTTCCAATATAAATTATTAATGAATTTATATGTAATTTAATAATAAAATTTCATTCTCGTCAGGCTGACTGATGGGGGGGCTCATCCTTGCTCACAGACCTTAGGTCCATGCAGGGATTAATTCCTTTAAGTACGGTCTGTCAGCTTGCACTATTAGAGGAATAATAAACATTAATGGTAGAATAGAAAGTTTTTATGTTATTATGCTTTATTATTATTATTATTATTATTATGCTTTGTAAGTAACATTATTGTATTGTAAACATTTTTCTGATAGTGTGGGTGACAGAATTTATTTATATTTGTTGTATTGTTTTTTGGATGAGGAATAAAAGAATTTGATTTGATTTGATTTGATTTGAATTATTATAGAACAATTAGCAATTGATGATTTAAAGCACTATACATTTCGGGACTTTTTTCTGTCCCGTCTTCAGGTACAAATTCAAGGTAAATAAACATCATAATATAAGATGTCATATATCTTCCTTGTCTTTTTGAATTCATCATTTGCTTGTAATTCTGTTACTTTGTCTTGTCGTTTGTAAAGATTGAGATGTGACCTAGTCTCCGTAATTCCATTTATTTTAGTAGTTTGAATAAGCTCTATTTTCTTTCTATTGACTTGTTTGCAGTACCTAGTAGTTCGAACTCACTGCCAGCGTACAAGTTGTATGCTGGTAGTGCCATTATGTAAGTTAGAATATTTATTTTATTAATCTGTATTATGTTGTGGCAAAATAAAATGAATTTGAATCAGTATTGACTATTTCAAGATTAATAAAACAATGAGTCTATCAATTTGTTGATTATAAAAATATAATATAAGGTTTTTAATGTTTAATGTTTTGAATAGTCAACACTGATGTTTATTCATTTTGAATTTTCACCTGGAGATGGGAGTAAGTGCTTTCAAATGATTTTAATGGTTTTATAATTTTGAAGTTTATTGTATTTTTAAAAGAAGTAAAAGGTCTTTTTTAAAATTCTGTACTTTTTCCTCTTCATTTGTTTTATCTCTTTATTTTAGTTATTAACAGATTAATTTATTTATTACTGCCGATGATCCCTTCAATAATATTGTGATTTTTATAATAATTGCTGACATCCGGTATCTCAAAAAACTTTGAAAATTCGAAATCAGAACTATCACAAGTTGCCCAAGCCGCGAAAATTGCTGAGTACAAATTGACGTCGCTCGACAGTGAGACGCTGTCGATACGCACAAATGTGCACTGAACTGAAATTGGCTGCCAACAGAGAGTCGTCGCTCCACTCGTATAAACGCTACTGGCTAGTGTCGCAAATGTGCATCGAGCCTTTTTTGGCGCGTCCAGATCAATCGTCAAGCAGCAAGCAAGCAGCATCAAGCTGCCAGCAGCGATGGCAGCTAATAAGGTCAAAGCTTCCTATTTAGCAGGAAGCAGGTAGCAGGTAGCAGGTAGGTGGTTGGTGAAAGTAGTGCGCGCGCACATGTGGGGGTGGTGGGTGGTTTGTGGCATGGCGCGCCGCAATAGATCATCTTCTAGAGCGGTGACTACCAGGCGCGCATAACAGCACAGAAGCAAACGTCGCAAAGTATTTCAACTGAGAAGTAGCTGCGTATACCTGCTGTCCAATTCAGTGAGCCTGGTACTGTTCCGTACACTTTTTAGATCGTCGTTCATCCACCGGCGTCGGTCGGTCGGTCGGTCGGTCATCGTCTTTTTTGTTGTCCTTACGGTCCTTTTCAATATTTTTTAATACAAGCTTTTTTCAATTTGGCTGGCTTGTGCCTATTCCAGATAAACTGAGCGGGAAGTTGTGCCGTTCAGTTTGTACATTTTATCATGCCCTAGTCCACACACTATCATCACCCAATCGCTGGCCAAGTGGTCTTGCCAACCAGCTTGGCCACATTGATCTTGCCATCCACACTGTAACAAGAAGAAGGTTTAAACTGAAAAATGAAAAATGAATCTACTTCAAAATTTTGGTCCAATGCCTATCTTGGATCCGAAATTTTGAACATGACGTCATGGTTTCCATACAGAATTTCAAACAATCCACCCAAGGAATATTTTTTATTTTCCATCAATCATGTAATTATACATTTTTTTCTCGATTAAAATTGAATTGGACTTAACTTTTCACCGGGAATTTATCAGATAAACTTGTGTTGAACATTATGTTTGTAGACTTGTGTTCTTTGCTAATTGGCAATCGATGACGTATTTATTTATGCTTTGAAGCTCTAGTAAGAAGGAACTATAAAGACTGGGTACACGCAGTCGCCATTTTGAGTCATAGCATAGCATTCGTTTCAACTGCCTGTATTGCTTTGTCAGAAAATTGCTTTGTCTGTGTGAAGATCTACTCAAAGATATTGATATTTTTTGTCAAACTTTGGGTTTCAATTTAGGAGAAGTGAGTGAAATAGATATAGTTAATGCTTTCACCTTTCAAATATTTGAAGAATGATAGAATTAGTGGTCGGTACACCCATTATTTCTTCAAAAAATTGAAGAAATAACTAATTTTGCCATTATTGTAAATATTTCATGTCAATTAGAAGCAATGAATTTCCTCTCATCTGGAGAGAAGCTAAAATCACTCCTACCTATAAATCAATCGAAGAAAATGAGATTAGTAATTTTAGGTCTGTAGCCATTTAGGAGCTAAAGTCATCAGTTTCAAGATTGGTTTTTTGAAAAGGTTCTTGAAAGTGTTTGAGCAATTAAAGTCTTGTATAACAATTTAATTATTCTTTTAATTGAATATCACTGTTACTAGTAAGTACTAGGACTAACGATCAGTTTATTTCTATCCTAAATAATTACTTCAATTCATTTTACGAGAAGAGTTTTGTAATAGCTTCTCCTTGTTGTAAATTAGCTCATTCATAATAACTGCACTAAATAGATATGTTAATTTTTCCCACTTTCACTAAGCACTCCTGGTGGTTTACACCAGATCTGTTGGCTTCTTCCTTTTCAATCTCCTCATTAATGTTGAGTTGTCCAAAATCTGGATTGCCTCAACATTTTGGTGGTTATGTAGAGCCTCTTCATTGGTCCTTGCTGTTCTTACAATCATTTCCTTAACTGTCTCCACCTGAAGGTCTCTATGAAGGTCGGCGTTCCTGATGAAATATGGAATATGGTATTTATAGTTCCCTAGCTCTAGGCCTTATTCCAGGTATTTCTGCCAGGCGTTTCTCTCAAACCTCTTAATGGCTGGCTTATATGTTAGTATTTGGCTTCTGTTGAAATTTTCCTAAATAATTGAAAGTTGAGATGTTTTATTTGTGATCTAAATGTTTTTGTAAAGTTTATTGATGTTATTGAACGAACATAAGTGAAATGTAGATTTCGATTTTTCTTTTCTTTTTGTGTTGAATTTCTTGTTTAATGTTGAAAGCCATAAGCCTGTTTTCAAACCTGTAAATGATAGATAAGTAGGCCTATTCTTAATTTATAAGTTATATATTTTGATCTTGAGAGTTGAGTAGTGGAAGCCGAGCAGAGCAGACGTGTTTTCGGTTCGGTCTCCTATCTTGTTTGTTTAACTTTATCGAAGCGAGCCTGTTCAATATTTCGTACAATTCGTGCAATCCTAACCTGTACCGTTTTTCGCTTTTATAAACTCTAATTAATGTTTTCGTAATAGTGAAGTGTAAAGTTCCGGTTTGTATCGTGAAGTACGTGGCATGCTGTATGAATAAAAGTGGTACCTATGCAGACAGACATCAAAAGCTACTGTTCGCCGACAGTTTCAAACAAACGTGTACGCTCAAAAATCTCGCCGGAGCCCGAAGAATCCGCTAATAACAGAAAAAAACCTACTTCGTCAAAACCAATGATGGATAGTGATCTTTTTAAAAAACTTTTTGAGGACTTTGAAACTCGCATGACTGCTAAGTTCGATAAACTCGCACAGGAATTCTCGCTAGTGAAAAGTGTGTTGGACAAAGTGTCTGCAGAAAACGAAAAACTTAGAAATCAATTAAACGATCTCACTACCTCTAATAAAATATTGTTGAAACGCGTAGTTGATCTCGAGGATAGGAGCAGAAGGAATCAAGAGACTCAAATATGATGTGAAGGCATTGAACTCCGTGTCGGTTGTGTAAAACTTTTGTGTAAACTATCTGGGATCAAGGCCAGATGTGTGGATAAATCGTGCTCATCCTCTCGGGGCATCAAGAGAAGGTGGGCCATTGATAGCGCATTTTCCCGATGATAGTGAAGTCGAACACATTCTAAATAATACCAAGAAGCTCCGAGGGACCGGCTTCTATGTGCATAAAGACTTTTCAAAGGAGACAAGAAAAACCAGATCGAGACTTTTTGCGGTAAGGAAGGAGATATTGAAGGTACTTCCTCAAGAGAGAGTTTGAGTTCTTCATGATCGCCTGAGCGTGAGTGGAGTATTTTTTGAAATGGATGAGAATGGAAAGTTAACATTCGGGAACCAGGATGCGGATCAGAAATTGCGGGAGGTGCTGGGAAATCACGCAGAGACGGTACTGCAGGCGACGAGAGAGCAACAGGAGCGAGGCGACGACGCTGCAACGCGTGAGCAACAGTGAGGCGTGG